>NW_028234444.1:5086976-5089476 GCF_977035675.1 Penaeus japonicus | reverse complement strand
AAGGATAGCGATAACGATAGTGATAATCCTAATACTGCTAATGAAGATGAAAATGAAAATAATAATAATACCAGCAATTTCTTTTTCTCTCTTCCTCTCCTCTTTCTCTCTCTTATTTCAATCTCTATTCATAGCAATTGCATAGTTCTGGTTGATATTTGCAGATGCACCATAGTCACAGAAATGATTTTTGTTTCTAATGTCATGTCTAATAAGTCAAACCTTCTATAAAGTATCTATGCCATATGTCATATGAACCGGACAAGATATCAAACTTCGGAAACTCGGTAAGGAATAAATTTCAACATTAGATAGATATTTAGATGATGGTGGTGATGGTGATGGTAATGAAAATGGTAATGGTGATGATGTTGATGGTGATGGTGGTGATGGTGATGGTAATGATGATGATTCTGATGGTGATGATGATGGTGATAATAATAATGATGATGGTGATGATGATGATGATGGTGATAATAATAATGGTGATGGTGATAATAATAATGATGATGGTGATAATAATAATGATGATGGTGATAATAGTAATGATGATGATGATGATGATGATGATGATGAAGATGATGATGATAACGATACCGATAGTAAAAAGAAGAATATTGATAATAACAATGATAATTCTCTCTCGATCTGTTTCACTCTCTCTCTCTCTCTCTCTCTCTCTCTCTCTCTCTCTCTCTCTCTCTCTCTCTCTTTCTTTCTTCCGTCCCCCTCCATCCCTCTCCCATCTCTCTGTTAGACAATGATGATGATAATAACTAAAATCATTTAATTATCATAATCACATAAAAATCCTAATTACAATATAGAATATAATGATGAAGATCATGTTAGATGATGATGCTTATAATGATAAAAATAATAGATTTATCGCAATGACCTAACTAACGAGATGCGAACCCTGGTCACCCGCTTGAATGGGAGATACGCACGATACCCACTGGGCTATCTAAGCCCATTGAATCTAATATCATTTAATTATTTTAAAGTACTAAGTAGGTGAGAAAAAGTGTATCAATGATCTCTCTTTGTCTATTTCTCTCTCTCTCTCACTCTCTCTCTTTGTCTATTTCTCTCTCTCTCTCTCTCTCTCTCTCTCTGTCTCGCTCTCTCTCTCTCTCTGTCTCTCTCTCTCTTTCTCTTTCTCTTCCCTTTTCTCTCTATCTCTCTCCCGCTTTCTCTCGTTCTCTCTCTCTCTCACTCTCTCTTTCCCTCTCTTCTCTTCTCTCTCTCTCTCTCTCTCTCTCTCTCTCTCACTCTCTCCCGCTTTCTCTCGCACGCTCTCTCTCTCTCTCTCAATCTCTCTTTCCCTCTCTCTCTCTTTCTCTCTCTTTCTCACTCTCACTCTCACTCTCACCTTCACTCTCTCTCTCTCTCTCTTTTCTCTCTTCTCTCTCTCTCTCTCCATCTTGCATATATGACGACTAAAGTTAGATTAGTTTTTCACACGACTAGGAACCCAAAATTCTCCCTCGTCTTCCCCAATCACTCACGAAATTATAATATAATCGTTAATGGATTATCTTAGAAGATGAGACATCACTTTGACTCTCGGGTGACTGTGCTAGAGACTGGAATTCGAGTAAATGACCTCAAATGACCTGATATGACCTCGAATGACCTCGAAGTGATCGACCATCGCCGTCCCGAAGGAGCCACATCAGCCAGAGAAGTAAGAAGATGAGGACTCGCCGATGGAGTGAAGGGAAGGGTAAGCGATTGGACGTAAAGCTTCGAAGCACTGTGTTTGTGTGTGTGTGTATAGATAAACAATTATGTGCGTGTGTATTTGTGTGTGTGTGTGTATCAGTGTGTGTGTGTGAGAGAGAGAGAGAGTGAGTGAGTGTGTGTGTGTGTTTGTGTGTGTGTATAGATAAACAATTATGTGCGTGTGTATTTGTGTGTGTGTGTGTATCAGTGTGTGTGAGAGAGAGAGTGAGTGAGTGTGTGTGTGTGTGTGTGTGTGTGTGTGTATCAGTGTGTGTGTGTGTGAGAGAGAGAGAGTGAGTGAGTGTGTGTGTGTGTTTGTGTGTGTGTATCAGTGTGTGTGGAAAGCACAAAAACGCGAGCTCTTAAACGGGAGATTGCTTTCAGAGACTCGGGTGATTCACAACAAGAAAAATGGAAGTTGGAACATTTAAGAAAAGTAATGATAATAAAGAGAAAAAAAAACAATGAAATAGATGAAGACAATTCTATTCAAAAGAAGAAAAATGTATGATGGCATCTTTAAGAAATGAAAACGAAAAAAAAGAGAATTCTAACCATCCAGACACTAAGATATTTCTCTCCCACACCTTTCCACAATCCCTATCTTTGTTTTTTCTTTTTTTAATTTACGCTTCTTATAGCTTCTTATAGTCATCTTTGCAACAGTATTCATGAACTCACTCGTCGCAAAACTGACCGATGACATTATCAACCGAGTGAAAATGAAAAAAAAAAAAAAAAAAAAAAAAATCTACCTCTTCATGAACCATAT
>NW_028234444.1:5069476-5071976 GCF_977035675.1 Penaeus japonicus | reverse complement strand
AGAGGGAGGGAGAGAGATGGAGAAAGAGAAAGAGAGAAGGAGAGGGGACGGAGTGAGGAAGAAAGGAAGAGAAAAAAAGAGCGAGAGATGGAGGGAGGGAGGGAGAGAGAGAAAGGGATAGAAAAAAAAGAGAAAAAGGGAGAAAGTTGGAAAGGGAGTGAACGAGAGAGCGATCGAGCGAGCGAGAGAGAAAGAGAGAGAGAGAGAGAGAGAGAGAGAGAGAGAGAGAGAGAGAGAGAGAGAGAGAGAGAGAGAGAGAGAGAGAGAGAGAGAGAGAGAGAGAGAAAAGAGAGAAAGAGAGAGAAACGAGAGAGAGAGAGAGGGGAGAAGAGAGAGAAAGAGAGGAGAGGAGAGAAAGAGAAAAAAAGAGGAGAGGGGAAAGAGGGAAAGAAGAGAGAAAGAGAGAGAGAAAGAGAGAGAGAGAGAGAGAAAGAGAGAGAGAGAGAGAGAGAGAGAGAGAGAGAGAGAGAGAGAGAGAGAGAGAGAGAGAGAGAGGGATAGAGACAGAGGGAGAGAAAGAGAGAGAAACACAGAGAAACAAACAGAGAGACAGAGGGAGAGAGAGAGAGAGAAGGAAGGAGACAGACAGACAGACAGAGAGAGAGAGAAAGAGAGAGAGAGAGAGAGAGAGAGAGAGAGAGAGAGAGAGAGAGAAAGAGTGAGAGAGCGATAGAGAGAGAGAGGAAGAGAGAGTGAGTGACTGAGGGAGATAGCGGGGGGGGGGGGGGGGTGCCCTTAATCACACCTACTTGGTGCTTTAAATCCATTCAATGTTGCAATTGCAATCGGGCTCTGATAGCCCAGTGGGTATCGTGCGTATCTCCCGTTCAAGCGACCTGGGTTCGCGTCTCGTTAGTTAGGTCATTGCGTTGCAATTAATTGTTTTTATTTTCATGATGATTTTTATTTCTGTTATCAACATTATATTTAGTGTAATCATTATGAATATCATTGGACAGTTACATCAACAACAATAATGATGACTCTCATCATATTTACCTTATCATTATCATTATTATTATACTCATTATAATTAGTTTTTCTTTTTGCTACTATTATTACTGTTTTAATTATTATTGTTATGAACATTATGTCTATCACCAATCTCCTACTCTTCTTCCTCCCATTCCTCCTCATCATCATCATTATCATCATTTTCATCATCACCATCATAATCATCATTACTATTATCATCATCATCAGCATCATCATTATCACCATCATCGTTATCATCATCGCCATCATAATCATCATCATCATCATTATCATCAGGATCGTCATCATCATCACCATCATAATCATCATCATTATCATTATCATCATCATCATTATAATCATCATCATCATCATCATTATTATCATCATCATCATTATCAATATTGTTATCACTTTTATCATCATCATTAGTATTATTCTTCACCATCATAATTATCAATCATCGTTGATATTTTCATTATCATTATTATTATCATTATCACACTAATTGTCATTAGCATTATTACTATCATTATCTTTATATAATTATTTCTGAACGAGTGAGAGAACGAAAGGTAAGAAGACATGATGCCAAATTTAGAATATTTTTCGAATTCTTTCGAAAGGAAAATTATATTCATGTAACGAACAAAAGTCACTTAGTGGCTGTCCGATGAGTGACCAAATGATAAGAGAGATAGATAGATAGAGAGACACCGGGGGGGGGGGGGGTAGAGAGAGAGGGAGGGAGAGAGATGGAGAAAGAGAGAGAGAGGGGGTACGGAGGGAGGGAGAAAGGAAGAAGAAGAGAACAGAGTGAGAGAGGGAGAGGGAGAGAGAGAGAGAGAAAGCGATAGAGAGGGAGAGAGAAAAGGGATAGAGAGAGAGAAAGAGAGAGAGCGAGAGAGAGAGAGAGAGAGAGAGAGAGAGAGAGAGAGAGGAGGTGAGAAAGATTCCCAAAGAATCTTTAGAGGAGAGAGAGGGGAGAGGAGAGGAGAGAGGGAGAGGACAGAGGAGTGAGAGAGGAAGAGTAGAGAGAGAGCGAAAGAAAGAGAGAGGTAAATTAGTAGTTTTCTTTCTATGCCTATCATGTATTACTATTTTCAATATCATTATCACAAACAACTATGAAACCCGTGATATTAATAATCAATAATAATAATTACCAATATCATTATTTTTAATCATTATCTTTATCATCAGACTCTAGTATCAATAACGTGATATCACCATTGTCCACGATCTTTATTACATTATGATTATTATCATCATTGCTTTCATTGTTTTATTATTGTTACTATCATCACTATTACATCCAAATTTTATAAACTATCATCCATCCTCATCATCTTCATTATCAGTAATGTTATCACTTGTTTTATCACTTAAATCATCGAATATTTATTAGCTATCATCATCATCTTCATTAATATTAAGGTCATTAACCATTTTCATGATATTATTATTGTCATTATCCAACATTTACTTGTCACTAGCATTAATTTATTATCATTATTTTTTTATA
>NW_028234444.1:5061976-5066976 GCF_977035675.1 Penaeus japonicus | reverse complement strand
AGAGAGAGAGAGAGAGAGAGAGAGAGGTGATGAGAGTGCTGAGGAGAGAATGAGAGAGAGAGAGAGATGAGAAGCAGGAGGGAAGAGAGAGAAGATGAGAGGGGAGAGGGGGAGAGAGCGAGATGTGAGAGAGAGGGAGAGTAGAGAGTCTAGAAAGAGAGAGAGAGAGATAGAGAGAGAGAGAGATCAGTAGAGGGAGAGAGAGAGAAGAGTTGAGAGGAGAGGTTGTAGAGGAGAGAGAGACGAGATGAGGGAGAGAGAGGAGAGGAGAGAGAGAGGTAGGGTGAGAGAGAGAGAGAGACAGAATAAAGAGAAAGAGACAGGAAAAGAGAGAGAGGAAGAGAGAGAGAGAGAGAGAGAGAGATGAGAGAGGAGAGAGAGAGAGTTGGAGAGAACCTTCCAGAAGAGAGAGAGAGATGAGAGAGAGAGGAGAGAGAGGGGGAGAGAGAGTGGAGAAGAGGAGACGCGGAGTGAGGAGAGAGGAGGGGGAAGACGAGAAGGAGAGGGAAGTGAAAAGAGTGAAAAAGGAGAGAAATCAGAATTGAGGAGGGGAGAGGAGAGGAGGAGGAGTAGAGAGAGAGAGAAAATAAGAGAGAGGAAAGAGGGAAGAAAAGAGAGGAGGTGATGAGAGAGAGAGAAAGAGAGAGTGAGGAGGGGAGGAAGAGGAAGTGAGGAGAGAGAGAGAGGGAGAGAGTGGAGAGGAGTGGAGGCAGGAAGAGAGGGAGAGGGAGAGAGAGGGATGATGGAGAGAGTCGAGAGGGAGAGATGAGGAGAGAGAGTGAATGAGAGATAGAGAGAGAGAGACAGAAAGAGGAGAGAGAGAGAGAGAGAGAGGACAGAGAGAGAGAGAGAGAGAGGGCAGAGAGAGAGAGAGAGGGGAGATGAAAGGAGAGAGTTTTTGAGAGAGAGAGGAGAGAGAGAGAGAACGAGTGGAGAGGAAGAAAGAGGAGAGAGAGAGAGAGAGAGAAAGAGAGAGAAGAAGTGAGGAGAGAGAGAGAGACGAGAGAGGAGAGAGAGAGAGGAAGGATGCGAGAGAGAGGAATGAGAAAGAGAGAGAGAGAGAGACAGAAAGAGAGAGAGAAGGAGAGAGAGAGAGAGAGAGAGAGAGAGAGAGAGGAGAGGAGAGAGAGAGAGAGAGTGGAGAAGGAACGAGCGAGAGGAGAGAGAGGAGAGAAGAGAGAGAGAGTGAGAGAGAAGAGGAGAGAGAGATAGGAGAGAGAGAGGAGGAGAGAGAGAGAGAGAGTAAGAGAGAGAGAGAGGAGAGAGAAGAGACTGCGAGGAGAGAGAGATGAGAGGAGAGAGGAGGTGGAGGGGGGGGGGGGGCGAGCGAGAGAGAGAGATATAAAGAAAAAGAAAAAAAAGAAAATGGTGAGACGAGATAGATAGATAGAATTGATAGTAGATAGATAGATAGAATAGATAGATAAATAGATAGAGTGGGGGGATATATATATATATATATATAATATATATATAATATATTATATAATATATTATATATATAGCATATAATATATAGGAGGGAGAGACACACAGAGAGAAAGTAGAAAAGAAAGAGAGACCGATTAAAAAGAGAAGGGGGAAGAGAGAGAGTGAGAGAAAGAGGACAGAGGGGGAGAGAGAGATAAGAGGCAGACAAAGATGAGAAAGTGAAGGGACAGAAAAAATGGGGAGAGGGAGAGAGGAGAGAGAGAGATGATGTGAGAGAGAGACAAGGAGAGAGAACGAGAGAAAGAGAGAGAGAGGGAGAGAGAGAGAGTGAGAGAGAGAGAGGAGAGGGAGTCGAGTGGAAGGAAAGAGAAGAGGAGAGAGAGGAGGAGAGACTGAGATGAGAGGAGAGAGAGAGAGAGAGAGAGAGAGAGAGAGAGAGAGAGAGAGAGAGAGAGAGAGAGAGAGAGAGAGAGAGAGAGAGGGAGAGAGAGATAGAGAGAGTCACACAGAGAGAGAATCACTGAAACACATATTCTCACCTACTTAGTACTTTAAAATGATCAAATGATAATTAAGATAATTGGGTTTGGATAGCCCAGTGGGTATCGTGTTCAAGCGACCCGGGTTCGCGTTTCGTTAGTTAGGTCATTTCGATAAATTTAATTGTTTTTATTTTCATGATGATTTTTATTACTGTTATCAACATTATATTTAGTGAGATTAATGTAATTATCATAATTATCATTGAACAGTTATATCAACAATAATGATGATTACCATCATTATTGTTTACCTTATCATTATCATCATGATTATTATAATTATTTTCATTATTATCAAACTATTATCAATAACTTGATATCATCATTATTATCAATAACTTGATATCATCATTATTATCATCATTAATATCATCGTTTCCATTTTCATTATCATAGTTTTTATTTTGGTTATTATCATCATTATGTTTTCATTATCATTGTTATAAATATTATGTCTTTTTCTTCCCACATCCACAATTCTCCTTCTCTTCTCTTCTCTGCCTCCTCTTCCTTTTTATATTTTCCTCCTCTCCTCTTCTACTTCCGTCCTCCTCTTTTCCTTCCTTCCGGCTCCTCTTCTCCTCTCTTCCTCCTATCTTCCCTCCTCTCACTCCTACCTCCTCATCATCATCATCACTAACCCATACCCACCTATCACCATCCAACCATCAGATCAAATCACCAATCCATCATCATCAGCACAATCGTATTGCATCATTTTCTCCAACACACATCGATCATCATCATCCAACATTATCAATAATTGTTATCACTTTTATCATCATTATTAGCATCAATCATCACCACAAATCCATAATTATCAATCATCTTCATTGATTATCAAAATAAAAAATTTTCAATGATCATTATTATCCATTGCCCTATCTATCACATTTATTGGTCACTACTAGCATTATTACTATAATTATTTTCTATATAAATTAGCCCCTCCCCCGAGAGAATGATGAGAACGAGAGATAAAAAGAGATGTTTAGAATAGAAAATGCCTCTCTTAGATCAGTCAGGCACAGGGACATGTTGACGTGATGAGCCAAATTTAGATTTTTTTAAATTTATTTGGCTTTCGAAAAGGAAAATTATATTTCATGTAACGAACAAAATAAAATGTCATTTAGTGACCAAATGATGATGAAGAGCGAGTAATAAAAATAGATAGAGTGAGAGACAGGGGGAGCGGGGGGGTGGGGGTAGAGAGAGAGGGAGGGAAGAGAGAGAGACGAGAAAGAAGAGAAGGAGAAAAGGGGGAAGGGGAAAGGGACGGAGTGAGGAAGAAAGGAAAAAAGGTAAGAGAAAGAAAGAGCGAGAGATGGAAAACAGGAGGGAGCGGAGAGA
This sequence comes from Penaeus japonicus, assembly GCF_977035675.1. Lineage (NCBI taxonomy): Eukaryota > Metazoa > Arthropoda > Malacostraca > Decapoda > Penaeidae > Penaeus > Penaeus japonicus. The sequence goes on along the minus strand of NW_028234444.1, from coordinate 5,063,650 downwards.
GAGAAGGAGGAAGAAGGAGAGAAAAAAAGCGAAAAAAAGAGAAAAAGGGAGAAAGTTGGAAAGGGAGTGAACGAGAGAGCGAGCGAGAGAGAGAGAGAGAGAGAGAGAGAGAGAGAGAGAGAGAGAGAGAGAGAGAGAGAGAGAGAGAGAGAGAGAGAGAGAGAGAGAGAGAGAGAGAGACAAAAAGTCAGTGATACAAAGAGAGAGAGAGAGGGGTGAGAGAGAGAAACACAGAGAAACAGACAGGACAGAGAGGGAGGGAGAGGTGAGAGAGAAAGAAGGAGGAGAGAGAAGAGGAGGAGAGGAGATAGGCGAGAGAGAGATTGACGAGAGAGAGAGAGAGAGAGAGAGAGAGAGTGAGAGAGCGATAGAGAGAGAGAGGAAGAGAGAGTGAGTGACTGAGGGAGATAGCGGGGGGGGGGGGGATGCCCTTAGCCACACCTACTTGGTGCTTTAAATCCATTCAATGTTGCATTTGCAATCGGGCTCTGATAGCCCAGTGGGTATCGTGCGTATCTCCCGTTCAAGCGACCCGGGTTCGCGTCTTGTTAGTTAGGTCATTGCGATAAATTAAATTGTTTTTATTTTCATCATGATTTTTATTTCTGTTATCAACATTATATTTAGTGTAATCATTATGAATATCATTGGACAGTTATATCAACAACAATAATAATGACTTCCATCATATGAGGAATATTTACCTTATCATTATCATTATTATTATACTCATTATAATTAGTTTTTCTTTTTGCTACTATTATTACTATGTTTTTATTATCATTGTTATGAACATTATGTCTATTCACATTCATCACCATATCATTCACCAATAACTCCCTACTCCTTTCTTTTCCTGACGCTCTTTCTTACCTTTTCCTACTCTTGCAATCAATCTAGGATCATCACATCACCAATCTACCTACTCTACTCTTTTCACACCAATCTCCTACTATTTTCTCTTCTCCTTTTATTCTCCTCCTCATCATCATCATTATCTTCATCATCAGCATCATAATCATAATCATTATCATCATCCTCATCCTCATTATCATCATCGTCATCAGCATCATCATTATCACCATCATCGTTATCATCATCGCCATCATAATCATCATCATCATCATTATCATCAGCATCGTCATCAGCATCATCACCATCACAATCATAATCATCATCATTATCATCATCATCATTATTATTATAATCATCATCATCATCACCATCATCATTATTATCATCATCATCATTATCAATATTGTTATCACTTTTATCATCATTATTAGTATCAATCTTCACCATCATAATTATCAATCATCGTTGATATTTTCATTATCATTATTATTATCATCATCACATTAATTGTCATTAGCATTATTACTATCATTATCTTTATATAATTATTCCTTAGCGAGTGAGAGAACGAAAGGTAAGAAGACGTGATGCCAAATTAAGATCATTTTTCGAATTCTTTTCGAAAGGAAAATTCATTCATGTAACGAACAAAAGTCACTCCGTGGCTGTCCGATAAGCGCCCAAATGATGAGAGAGATAGATAGATAGATAGAGAGAGACAGGTGGGGGAGGGGGGGAGAATAGAGAGGGAGGGAGGGAGAGAGATGGAGAAAGAGAGAGAGGGGGGATACGAAGGGAGGAAGAAAGGAAGAGAGAGAA
>NW_028234444.1:5014476-5021976 GCF_977035675.1 Penaeus japonicus | reverse complement strand
AGGAGAGGAGAGAAGAGTGAGAGAGAAGGGAGAGATAGAGGAGAGCGGAGGAAAGAGAGAGAGAGAGAGGGAGGAGAGAGAGTAGGAGAGGAGAAAGAGGGAGAGAGAGATAGAGAGAGAAAGAGGAAGAGAGAGAGAGAAGGAAAGAGAGAGAGAGAGAGAGATAGATAGAGAGAAAGTGATTGTTAGCTCTTTCATTTCTTTTCTTTGTAATTATTTTTTTATTCGTTTTTCCCATCCTTCTTTCCCTCCTGTGCCTGTTTGTCCGTCTGTCTCTGTTTTATATTTCTTTCTCTCTCTCTCTCTCTCTCTCTCTCTCTCTCTCGCACTCTCTACCCCCCCCCCCTCTCTCTTTATCTCTCTTTTTCTCGCTCCTCTTGCATCCCTTCCTTCTCATGCGATATAGATAGACAAAAACAAACAAACAAACAAACAAACAAACAAACAAAAAATAGTAATCAAGATGATAATTCCTGCAATAACGATAATAATTTTATCAACGTGATTAGTCAAGTGATAATGATGATAAAAACAATGACGTTAATAATGATTAGAAAAACAAAACTAGATGAAAGCAATAATCTGATAATTTCCCGCAGACTTCCTGCAAGTGACCTCATTGCTGGAATCAATGTCACGAATGATTTCGTTGCAAGGTCAAGGCGATGACGTCATACAGGAAGGTGAGAAAATGATTCCCGTTTTTTTATTATTATTAATATTATTGCATCCTATGATTAATGATGATGATGATGAAAATAATGCATAAAAGATAATAAGGAAATAAATTAAAGATAATGCATCTGATAATCGTGATTATGAAAATGACAATCATAATAATTAAAAATTGAAAACTTTTATTTTTATAATGATAATAGTAATAATAACGATAACGATCAATGTAGTAGTAGTAATATTAATAATGATATTGACATTCATGATTCATGAGGTGGAGAGCCGCCTGGAGGCGAACGCAAGGAGAGCAACGGATGTTGACTCGATCTGAGCTCGGTCCTTACCCACCGTGGTGCCCAGGCGCGGCGGCTGAACCGGCCTGGCGACACTTGGAAACTCACGAGTTTTGGGCGGGGGCTCGATCTGCCGAATCACGCGGATGTGAGGCCGGCACGTTACAACTTGTGCAGACTTAGACGGCTAGAGAGAGAGAGAGAGAGATAGACAGATTTTTTTTTTTTTTTTGAGATAGAGATTAGGTATAGAGAGAAGAGAGGCGAGAGTAGAAAGATAAAAAGAAGAAAGAACAAAAGAAAGAGAGAGAGAGAGAGATGATGGAGAGAGAGATGAGAGAGAGAGGATATGCATACAAACATACTATATATATATATCATCATTAATATATATATATATATATACTAAATATATTATATATATATATAGATATATATATGTTATGTATATATATGTACATAATATATATATAAACATATATATTATCATTACATATATATATATAAATATATATATATATATATATATATATATAAGAGAAGAGAGAGAGATGGAGAGAGAGAGAGAGAAAGGAGATTAGATAGATAAAGATAGAGATTTTAAAAGGATAGATAAGATAGGAGAGAGAAAAAAAAAAAGATTGAAAGTAAAGAGGAAAAAAAAAAAAAAAAAAAAGGAATCCCCTCTAATAAACGCAAAATGCATAGTGAATTTAAAAACAACAACACAGATGCTTCTCTTTTAAATCCCTTGTTAACCTGTTCCCCCCGGTGTGTGTGTGTGTGTGTGTGTGTATGTGTGTGTATGTGTGTACATATCAATTAACGCCTTGTGTACATATTCACTTGCAATCCCTAATGTAGCTACACGAGCGCTTAATCAAAGGAGTCAATCGTTAGGCCTACCCGACCTCTATATCCCTGACTTATTTTTCTATTATCAATACTATTAACCTTATTACAACAAAAAACACATAAAAGAAATACCTGAGACACAGACAGACATATATACATAAATACATCTTGACTTCTCTATTCAGCTGATGAACCTTCAAAAGTGAAGTATAAATACACCGGCTTTTCTTCTTTTATTATCACAGCGTTGTGATGGGGGAGTGGTTAGAGCCGTGGCCTGGTAATCCCCAGGACCCGCGTTCGTCTCCACTCCATTCCAAGTGTGCAATCACACGTAGGCCCATTCAATATATTTTATATTTTTTTATTATTGTTCTTTGTTTTATTATTATTATTAATATTTTTAGAATTTAGCTACTCGTTCATTATTTAATCTTGCAATGATGAATGAGAACATATATATGCTATATTGTGGGAGAGAGAGAGAGTTCGTGTGATCATATCTATCTATCTATCTATCTATCTATTTATCTATCTATCTATCTATCTATCTATCTACCTATCTATCTATCTATCAATCTATCTATCTATCTATCTATCTATCTATCTATCTATCTATCTATATATATATATATATATATATATATATATATATATATATGTATATATATATATATACATGCATACACCATACATACATACATACACACACACACACACACACACATATATATATATATGTTTACATATGTATATATATACATATATATGTATATATATGTATATATATATATATATATATATATATATATATATATATATACATTTATATACAGGGGGTAGGGGGGAGGGGGGAAGGGGTGAGGGGGAGAGTATGACCGTGGGTGGGTGGGGGGTAGAGAGTGGTAAGAGTGGGGGGGTAGAGAGTAGTGGGGAGGTTTGGAATGGCTAGGCACCCCCTTTAGAAGAGGGAAAAGGGAGGGAGGGAGCCAGGTAGGAGGGATAAGTTGGCGTGACTGAAAGGGAGGGAAGGGAAGACGAGAGCAAAGAGGAGGGAGAGAGGGAGGGGAGGAGGGGGGAGGCGGAAGGGGGGGAGGAAGGAGAGGAAGGGGGGAGGCACGAACCAGAGTGATTGTAATATTCCGTTTTGACCGAAATATAACAAATATGTAACATAAAGACCAGGCGTGTTGTACATGATAAACCAATAATTGTAATGACACGTAAAAAAAAGAAAAAAAAATCCTGTTTAAAAGTGATACAATTTTTTTTTTATCACAGAAATCAGTTCGTATTGATGAATATATAAGAACCAGAATAACGTGACCCAGAGATTATAAAAACAACAACAACAACAACAACGAAATAAAAAACATCAGTGTTATCCTTAGCACAAATACTTTCCGCGTTATCTCTCTAATCGATGGAACTTATCATCCTCCCACCCCCCCTCTCTCACCCCACCTAAGAAGTTACAATCCGTTTTCAAAAAATCTTTTAACCACATACTAGAAGCTTTAATATGACCCCCCCTCAAAAACCCCTTATTTCCTCTTATTAGGTAAGTATTCTTACGCATGACATCCGACTGTATATGATATCAGTGTTATCAATTCGAATAAAACGATAAACATGTTCTTAATCAGGTTAAGGAAATTCTTGTTCAAACAAGTTTATAAAACTATCTATGTATTTACCATGAGGAAGAGAGAGAGAGAGAGAGAGAGAGAGTGAGAGAGAGAGGGAGGGAGGGAGGGAGATAGAGAGAGATAGAGAGAGAGTTAGAGAGAGAGAGAGAGAGAGAGAGAGAGAGAGAGGAGAGAGAGAAAGAGAGAGAGATAGTGTGATTGTCAGCTCTTTCATTTCATTTCTTTGTAATTATTTTTTTATTCGTTTTTCCCACTCCTCTTTCCCTCCTGTGTCTGTGTCTGTTTGTCCGTCTGTCTCTGTCTCTGTATTTCTCTCTCTCTGTCTCTGTCCTTTTCTCTCTCTCACTTTCCTTCTCTCTCTCTCACTCTCTATCTCCCCCCCCCCTCTCTCTCTCTCAATCTCTCTCTCTCACTCTCTCTCTATCTCTCTTTCTCTCCCTCCTCTTGCACCCCTTCCTTCTCACGTATATAGATAAAAAAAAAAACAGTAATCAAGATGATAATGACTGCAATGACGATAATAATTTAATGAACGTGATTAGTCAAGTGATAATGATGATAAAAACAATGACGATAATAATGATAAGAAAAACAAAGCTAGATTGAAAGCAATAATCTGATAAATTTCCCGCAGACTTCCTGCAAGTGAATCTCATTGCTGCGATATGTTCAATGTCACGAATGATTTTCGTTGCAAGGTCCAAGGCGATCGATGAGTCATACAGGAAGGTTAGAGAAAATATGATTCCCGTGTTTTTTTTCTTATTGATAAATTATTGCATCCTATGATTCAATGATGAGTGATGATAATGATCCAAATGATATAAGTCTAATAAGGAAATGATAATGATAACTGATAATGATAATCTATGATTATGATAATGACAATGGATAATAATAAAAATGATTCGATTATTATTTATAATGATACATAGTAATAATAACGATAAGCAATCAAAGTAGTAATAGTAATATTAATAATGATAATAGAAGTGATAATGATGTTCGATGATAATGATAGTGATAGATCAGAATACAATATAAATGATATTGACATTCATGATTCATGAGGTGCGTGAGCCGCCTTGGAGGCAGAAGCGCAAGGAAGAGCAACGGAATGTGACTCGATCTGAGTCGGTCCTTACCCACCGTGGTGCCCAGGCACATCGGCGCTGACGCCTGGCGGAACAGTGGGAAAACTCACGAGTTTGTAGTGTCGGGGCTCGATCTGCCGATCAACGCGGTTGTTGGTGGCCGGCACGTTACGCCTGTGCAGACTAGGCGGCCTTAAAAAGAGTAGATGACAGCGAGAACAGGATGAAGAGAGTGATTGAGAGTCGAGAGACCGAGAGAGAGAGACTGAATGACCGTTGGACTAAGAGAGAAGAGAGGTGATTGAGAATGATTGAGAGAGAAGGGAGATTTTTTACGACGGAGGGAGAGAGAGAGAGACGAGAGAGTAGAGAGAGATAACATTACAAACAACATATACTATATTATATATATTTATTTATTGTATATATATGAATAAATAAAATATACATATTATATATATCATATATATATATATATATATGTATATATATATATATATATATATAATATTATATTATATACAAATATATATATATTATATATTATATGTAAGATGATGAGAGCGAGAGAGGTGGATATATAATATTCTACCTATATATTATATATATTATATATATATAATTAGTATATAAGATAATATATATAGAAGAGAGTTAAAGAGAGAAGACAAAGAGATATGATAGATAGATAGATGTAGAGAGATAAAAAGATAGAAAGTAAGAGGAAAAAAAATAGTACCATCAAATAACGCAAAATGTATAGTTATTTAAAAAAAAGAAAAACAGCCTTTCTTTTAATCGTCCTTGTTACCACGTGTGTTCTTGGTGTGTGTGTGTGTGTGTGTGTGTGCTTGTGCGATTTGTGATGTGTGTGTGTGGGTACCATTGTGTGTGTTGGAGTGTGTAGTGTGGTGTGTGCATATGAATTAATGCCTGTGTGCATAATTCACTTGCAATCCCTAATGAGCTACACGAGCGCTTAATCCATAAGGGAGTCAATCGGATAGGCTCTACCTCGACCTATATATCCTGGTTTTGTGACTTATTTTTCTATTATCAATATCATTAACCTTATTACAACAAAAATCACATTAAAGAAATACCTGAGACACAGACAGACATATATACATACATACATCTTGACTTATCTATTCAGCTGAGTGGTTAGAGGCGTGGCCTGGTAAACCCCAGGACCCACGTTCGTCTCCACTCCAAGCCAAGTGTGGAGTCACACGTAGGCCTGTTGGTCCAATGATTTTTCTATTATTGTTGTTTTATTTATTGTTCTTTGTTTGTTATTATTGTATTATTATTTTGTAATGTCTTTTGTAGTAATTTGAGTGCTACTCGTTGCATTATTTAATCTTGCAATGATGAATGAGGAACATATATATGCTATATTAGAGAGAGAGAGAGAGTTCCGCGTGATCATATCTATCTATCTATCTATCTCATTTATCTCTATCTATTCTATCTATCTATATGTGGCTATCTATCTATCATTATCTATCTATCTATATAAATATATATTATATATATATATATATATATATTATTACATGCATACACATACATACATACACTTACACACACACACACACACATATATATATATATATTATATCTATATATATAATGTTTACATATGTATAATATATACCATATACGCTCGTATGTATATATATGGTATATATATATATATATATATATATATATATATATATATATACATATATATACAGGGGGAGGGGGAGGGGGCTAGGGGGGTGAGGGGGAGGTGGCAGGTGGGGTAGTCGAGAGGGAGGGAGGGAGGGATAGGATCTGGTAGGAGTGCATAAGGGGTGTGAGAAAGGGAGGGAAGGAGAGAGAGAGAGAGAGGGGGGGGGGGGAAGAGGAGAGGAAGGGAGGGAGGTAGTAGTGATTGTAATTTCCGTTTTGACGAAATATAACAAAATGTAAATAAAGACAGCGTGTTGAAATATAAACTAATATTTGTTATGACACGTAAGAAAAAGAAAAAAAATCCTGTTTAAAAGTGATGCATTTTTTTTTTTATCACAGAAATCAGTTCGTATTGATGAATATATAAGAACCAGAATAACGTGACCCAGAGATTATAAAAACAACAACAACAACGAAAAAAAAACATCATCCTTAGCACAAATACTTTTATTAATGATGGAACTTATCATAAGAAATTACAATCCGTAAAAAAAAAAAACTTTTAAAATACTAGAACCTTAGATATGAAAATTATTTCTCTTATTAGGTAAGTATTCTTACGCATCACATCCGACTGTATATGATATCAGTGTTATCAATTCGAATAAAAACGATAAACATATTCTTAATCAGGTTAAGGAAATTCTTGTTCAAACATGTTTATAAAACTGTCTACGTCTTTGCCATGAGGAAGAGAGAGAGAGAGAGAGAAAGAGATAGATAGATAAAGATAGAGATAGATAGATAGATAGATAGAGAGAGAAAAAAAAAAAAGATTGAAAGTAAGAGGAAAAAAAGAAAGAAAAAAAAGAATACCCATCAAATAAACGCAATCTCTGCAATTAGTGATTTTAAAAAAAAAAACCAACACCAATACAAACTCAGCCTTTCTTTTATATCCTTGTTACCTCGTGTGCTGTGTGGGTGTGTGTATGAATGTGTGTGTGTGTGTGTACATCATCAATTACGCCTTGTGTGCATATTCACTTGCAATCCTAATGTAGCTACACAGAAGCGCGTCTTAATCAAAGGCGGTCAATCATTAGGCCTACCGACCGACTATCTATCCCTGATTTTTGTCATTTTTTTCCATTATCAATATTATCAACCTCATTGAATAATCACACAAACAAAAAAATACCTGAGAGACATACATTCAACATTCATACATACATTTTTGAATTAACCTATTCAGCTGATGAACCTTCAAAA
>NW_028234444.1:5001976-5006976 GCF_977035675.1 Penaeus japonicus | reverse complement strand
ATGAGAGAGAGAGAGAAAGTGAGTGAGGAATGAGAGAGAATAGAGGAGAGATAGGAGAGGAGATAGTGGGAGAGGTATTAGAGAGAGAGAGAGAGAGGAGAGAGAGGAGAGAGAGAGATTGAGTTGTGAGAGAGAGAGAGAGAGAGAGAAGAAAGAGAGGAGAGAGAGAGAGCGAAAGAAAAAAAAGGAATAGTGAACGAAAAGATGAGAGAGAGAGAGAGACATGACATCCCGACTGTTATATGATATCAGTGTTCTCAATTCGAATAAAAACGATAATTAATAATACAACATGTTCATTAATCAGGTTAAGGAAATTCTTGTTCTCAAAACATGTTTTATAAAACTATCTATGTATTTACCATTAGGAATATGAGGCGAGATGAGGATGTGGAGAATCGATAGAGAGAGTATTGATAGAGAGGATAGATGAGAGATATAGAGATGCTAGAGAGAGAGAGAGAGAGAGAGACTGAGTATAGATATAGAGAGATATACGAGCGTTTGAGAGAGAGATGAGATAGTCTGCTATCTAGATGATAGAGAGAGTAGAATATATGTAGATAGCGAATTATAGAGATATGAGAGATAGATATGAGTTATAGTAGTTAGATGAGGTAGTCGACGAGAAATAGAGGATATAGATAGAGTAGAGAGATGTCTAGAGAGAGATGAAATAAAGAGTGATAGAGAGGGAGAGAGAGATAGCTAGATAGGAGAGAGAGAGCGATAATTAGAGATGAGAGATAGAGGAGAGAGAGAGAGAGAGAGGAGAGAAGAGAGAGAAGGAGTGAGAGGTCGAAGAGAGAAGATGGAGGTAGAGAGAGAGAAGAAGAGAGAGGAAGAGAGAGAGAGAGCGAGACGAGGAGAGAGGAGAGGAGAGAGAGAGAGAGATGAGAGAGAGACGTAGAGAGAAGGTTAGAGTAGAGAGAGAGGACGTGCTTGCGATTGGAGTGAGAGAAGAGAGAGATGAGAGAAGAGGGGTAGAGAGAGAGAGAGAGAGAGAGAGAGAGCTGAAGGAGGTATGAGAGAGAGCGATGAGAGAGAGAGAGGACTCGAGAGAGAGAGAGAGAAGAGAGAGAGAGGACGGAGAGACGGAATGGAGGAGAGGAAAAGAGAGACGCTCGCAGAGAGAGAGGAGCGCGAGAGAGAGAGAGCGATGGACGGGGGGAGAGATAGAGAGAGAGAGAGAGAGGCGCGAGAGAGTGGAGAGAGAGCATATGGAAAGGTAGAGAGAGAGCTCGCTAAGAAGGAGAGAGAGAGAGAGGCCACCCAGATGAGCCATAGAGAGAGAGAGATCGAGAGAGGTCGTATGCGGCTCTTTGCTGGGGTTGAGAGAGCTAGAGAGGAGAGCGAGAGATGATAGGGAGAGAGAGAGGAGAGAGGAGAGAGAGAGCTCGCTCGGTGCAGTGATCTGTGTGCGAGAAGAGAGAGGAGGAAGTAAGAGAAGAGAGAGAGAGGAGGAGAGAGAGAGAGAGAGAGAGACGAGAGAGGAAATGATAAAGAGTGAGAGAGAGAGGAGAGAGAGAGAGTAGGACGAGAGAGGAGAGATGAGAGAGGAGAGAGATGAGAGAGAGAGGGAGGAGAGAGGAAGGAGGAGAGGTGAGAAGAGAGAGAGGAGAGGGAGAGAGACGTGGAGGGGGAGAGAGGGAGTGAGGAGGGAGGGGGAGAGAGGTGGAGAAGAGAGGACGAGAGGGGGAGTGGAGGGGAGAGGAAGGAGGAGAGAGAAGGAATTGGGAGAGGAGAGAGCGAGGAGAGTGGAGAGGTGAGGAGAGAGAGAGGGGGATGAGAGGGAGAGGGAGAGAGAACAGAGAGAGAGGAGGAGAGGGAGTGTAGAGAGAGGGGAGAGCCCGACGAGGAGTGGGAGATGGAGAAGGAGGAGGAGAGAGAAGGAGGAGGAGGAGGGAGAGGAGAGGGAAGAGATGGAGAGGAGAGAGGAGGAGAGGAGAGAAGAGAGAGAGACGGAAGGAGAGGAGAGAGGGGTGAGAGGAGAAGAGAGAGAGAGGAAAGGAGAGAGATGGTCGAGAGTGGAAGGGGAGGAGAACGAGGAGAGAGTAGAGAGAAGGAGAAGAAGAGAGAGAGAGAGAGATGAAGAGAATGAGAAGAGAGAGGAGGGGAGAGGAGGAGGATGAGGAGGAGAGAGGGGAGGTGAGTGAGATGAATGGAGAGAGGAGAGGGAGGAGGGGTGAGAGAGAGAGAGAGCTCGGAGAGAGAGAGAGAGAGAGGGAGAGACGAGGAGAGAGAGAGGAGAGAGAAGAGAGAGAGAGATAGGGAAGAGAGTGGGAGAGGTGGAGAGTGTGTGAGGACATGAGAGGAGAGGGTGAGAGAGAGGAGAGAGGAGAGAGAGGAGGTTGAGGGGTGGGAGTTGGAGAGAGAGACGAGAAGGAAAGATGAGAGAGAGAGAGGAGAGAGGGAGAGAGAGAGGAGAGAGATGGAGAGAAATGAGAGAGGATTGGGAGAGAGTGGAGATACGAGGAGGGAGAGAGATGAGAGAGAGAGAGAGAGAGAGAGAGAGAGAGTGGAGAGAGATTGAGAAGAGAGAGAGGTGAAGAGAGGTAGAGAGTGGAGTGAGTGCAGACGGGAGGGAGTGAGAGAGAGTGGGGAGGAGAAAGAGTGGGAGAGTAGAGAGAGAGAGTGTTGAAGAGAGGAGAGGGAGGCGAGAGAGAGAGGAGAGGAAGGGAGAGAAGAGTGGAGAGGAAGGGAGGGGGGAGAGAGAGTTGGAGGAGATGGAGTGTGAGAGAGTAGAGAGCCTAGAGAGGGGAGATGTGAGCGGAGAGGGGTGAGAGAGAGTGAGAGAGAGAGAGGAGAAGGAGGAGGAAGAGAAATAGAGGAGAAGAGTGGAGGAGAAGAGTAGAGGCGAGGGAGAGGAGAGAGAGAGACGAGAGAGAGATCGAGAGCCGGAAGAAGGAGAGGGTGAGAGGTGTGGGAATGAGGAGGAGGAGGGAGTCGGAGGAGTGTGGAGGAGGGAAGAGAGAGAGGGAGAGGGAGAGAGGGAGAGATGAGAGAGAGAGAAGAAAGAGAGTGAGAGAGGGAGAGAGAGGATGACTGAGAGAGAGAGAGAGGAAGGAGTGAGAGAGGGAGAGCGGAGAGAGTGAGAGAGAGAGATGGTGAGAGCAGGAGAAGGAGAGGAGAGAGATAGAGAGAGATGAGAGACGGTGGGAGAGGGTGAGAGAGAGTGGGTGAGAGAGAGCGAGAGGGCGGGGGAGGGAGAGTGGAGAGACGGGAGGACGAAGGAGGGAGAGAGGAGGAGATGGAGAGAGAGGAGGGACGAGAGAGAGTGCGAGGAGAGAGGATGAGGAGAGAGAGAGAGAGAGAGAGAGAGAGACGTGAGAGGGGGGGTATGACGAGTGAGTGAGGGAGAGAGAGAGAGAGAGGAGAAGGAGGGATTGAGAGTGAGAGGGGGAGAGGGAAGTGCGAAGACGAGATGAGCCGAGTGGAGAGAGAGGAGAGGAGAGTGAGAGAGGAGAGAGAGAAAGTGGGGTAGAGATGAAGGAGGGGGAGAGAGGAGAGGGAGAGGAAGACTGAGAGGACGAGTGGAGAGAGGGACGAGTGAAGGAGAGAGGGAGAAAGGAGAGAGTGGAGGGGGGAGGGGAAAATGAGAGAGGAGAGGGAGGATGAGAGAGAAGAGAGGAGGAGGAGAGAGGGGGAGGGCGAGGTGAGAGGGAGGAGAGTGGAGGGAGGAGAGAGTGAGGAGAGAGGGAGTGAGGAGAGTGACGAGTGAGAGAGGAGGGTGGAGAGTTGAGAGTGAGAGAGTGAGATGAGAGGTGAGAGTGAGTAGAGTGGGAGAGAGAGAGGTGAGGAGTGGGTGAGGGAGAGACGAGTGGTGGAGAGGAGAGAGAGAGTGAAGAGATGAGAGAGAGGAGGAGAGAGGAGAGGAGAGGAGAGGGAGAGAGAGGGGAGGATGAGAGGATGAGAGAGAGAGAGAGATTGGAGAGAGGGAGATAGTGTTGAGAGAGAGAGGGAGAGAAGAGGAGGAGTGGTGAAGGTGGGGAGGAGGGAAGCAGGGAGAAGAGGGGTGAGGAAGGTGGAGAGGAGAGGAGAAGAGGAGAGAGGGAGAGAGGAGAGAGGAGGAGATATGGAGGAGATAGATGTGTTGAGAGTGGGTGTGGTGGGTGAGGAGAGGAGAGGAGGAGATGAGAGAGTGTGAGAGGTGTGTAGTGTGTAGTGTTGGTGGTGGTGAGTGAGTGGTGGAGTGGTAGGTTGTGTTGTGTGGAGGGTGTGGAGTGTGGGTGAGTGTGATGTGGTTGAGTGGTGTGTGAGTGTGTGTGTGGGTGGGAGTGTGAGACGAGTGGTGCTGAGTGTGAGTTTGAGTTAGAGGGTGTGGAGGAGTGTGGGTGAGGGAGTGGAGTGTGTGGTGAGGTGAGAGAGGAGTGTGTGGTAGGGGTGTGGGCGTGTGTGAGGGTGAGTGGAGATGTGGGGTGTGAGTGTGAGGGAGAGAGAGTAGGTGTGGGGAGAGGAGTGGAGAGGAGGGTGTGGGGGTGGGTGTTGTGGTGTGTGTGTGTGGAGAGAGTGGTGTGTAGGTGGGAGTGTTGTGAAGTGAGGTGAGTAGGAGAGAGTGTGTGTAGGGGATGTGGACATGAGTGTGTGGTGAGAGAGGGTTGAGTGAGTGGAGTGGAGAAGAGGAGGAGTGAGAAGTGTGGGAGGTGAGAGAGAGAGAAGGATGAGTGTGAGGTGCGAGTGAGGGGTGTGGTGTGGTGATGGGGTGGATGAGAGGGGTGTCGGCGGGGGGGAGGGGGTGTCACAGGGGATGGAGGGTGAGGAGTGAGGAGGTGAGGAGTGAGGGGGAGTGTGTGGGAGTGGGAAGGGAGTGGAGGAGTGGCGAGGTGTGATGTGAGATGGGAGGTGAGTGTGAGGGAGGAGCCGAGTTGAGAGTGAAGGAGTGAGGATGAGAGTAGAGGATAGGTGATGTGGTGAGGAGTGTGAGAGACGAGTCAGTGAGAGTGGTTGGAGAGGTTGAGAGAGTGAGTGTGAGGAGAGAGTGGGTTTGTGTGTGTGGGGGT
>NW_028234444.1:4989476-4994476 GCF_977035675.1 Penaeus japonicus | reverse complement strand
AAAGCTGTTCGGAATTTCTGTGAACAACCCAGTAAGCGAGAATTTACTTCTCTCTCCATCTCTCTCTTCATTTCTCTCGCTCACTCTCTCTTTCTCTTTCCCCCTTCTTCTCTCGATATCTCTATTTTCATTTCTCTCGCTCACTCTCTCTTTCTCTTTCTCCCTCCATCTCTCTCTACATTTCTCTCGCTCACTCTCTCTTTCTCTTTCTCTCTCCATCTCTCGATATCTCTCTATTTTAATTTCTCTCGCTCACTCTCTCTTTCTCTGTCTCTCTCCATCTCTCGATATCTCTCTCTTTATTTCTCTCGCTCACTCTCTCTTTCTCTTTCCCCCTCCATCTCTCGATATCTCTCTCTCTTCATTTCTCTCGCTCACTCTCTCTTTCTCTTTCCTCCTCCATCTCTCTCTATCTCTCTCTTCATTTCTCTCGCTCACTCTCTCTTTCTCTTTCCCCCTCCATCTCTCGATATCTCTCTATTTTCATTTCTCTCGCTCACTCTCTCTTTCTTTCCCCCCCCCCCTTCATCTCTCGATATCTCTCTCTTCATTTCTCTCGCTCACTCTCTCTTTCTCTTTCCCCCTCCATCTCTCGATATCTCTCTATTCTCATTTCTCTCGCTCACTCTCTCTTTCTCTTTCTCATTCCCCTTCCATCTCTCGATATCTCTCTCTCTTCATTTCTCTCGCTCACTCTCTCTTTCTCTCTCCTTCTCCCTCTCCCTCTCTCTCTCTTCGTTCCTTTATTGATCTCTAGATAGTAATAATAATAATAATAATAATAATAATAATAATAATAATAATAATAATAATAATAATAATAATAATAATAATAATAATAATAATAATAATAATAATAATAATAATAATAATAATAATAATAATAATAATAATAATAATAATAATAATAATAATAATAATAATAATAATAATAATAATAATAATAATAATAATAATAATAATAATAATAATAATAATAATAATAATAATAATAATAATAATAATAATAATAATAATAATAATAATAATAATAATAATAATAATAATAATAATAATAATAATAATAATAATAATAATAATAATAATAATAATAATAATAATAATAATAATAATAATAATAATAATAATAATAATAATAATAATAATAATAATAATAATAATAATAATAATAATAATAATAATAATAATAATAATAATAATAATAATAATAATAATAATAATAATAATAATAATAATAATAATAATAATAATAATAATAATAATAATAATAATAATAATAATAATAATAATAATAATAATAATAATAATAATAATAATAATAATAATAATAATAATAATAATAATAATAATAATAATAATAATAATAATAATAATAATAATAATAATAATAATAATAATAATAATAATAATAATAATAATAATAATAATAATAATAATAATAATAATAATAATAATAATAATAATAATAATAATAATAATAATAATAATAATAATAATAATAATAATAATAATAATAATAATAATAATAATAATAATAATAATAATAATAATAATAATAATAATAATAATAATAATAATAATAATAATAATAATAATAATAATAATAATAATAATAATAATAATAATAATAATAATAATAATAATAATAATAATAATAATAATAATAATAATAATAATAATAATAATAATAATAATAATAATAATAATAATAATAATAATAATAATAATAATAATAATAATAATAATAATAATAATAATAATAATAATAATAATAATAATAATAATAATAATAATAATAATAATAATAATAATAATAATAATAATAATAATAATAATAATAATAATAATAATAATAATAATAATAATAATAATAATAATAATAATAATAATAATAATAATAATAATAATAATAATAATAATAATAATAATAATAATAATAATAATAATAATAATAATAATAATAATAATAATAATAATAATAATAATAATAATAATAATAATAATAATAATAATAATAATAATAATAATAATAATAATAATAATAATAATAATAATAATAATAATAATAATAATAATAATAATAATAATAATAATAATAATAATAATAATAATAATAATAATAATAATAATAATAATAATAATAATAATAATAATAATAATAATAATAATAATAATAATAATAATAATAATAATAATAATAATAATAATAATAATAATAATAATAATAATAATAATAATAATAATAATAATAATAATAATAATAATAATAATAATAATAATAATAATAATAATAATAATAATAATAATAATAATAATAATAATAATAATAATAATAATAATAATAATAATAATAATAATAATAATAATAATAATAATAATAATAATAATAATAATAATAATAATAATAATAATAATAATAATAATAATAATAATAATAATAATAATAATAATAATAATAATAATAATAATAATAATAATAATAATAATAATAATAATAATAATAATAATAATAATAATAATAATAATAATAATAATAATAATAATAATAATAATAATAATAATAATAATAATAATAATAATAATAATAATAATAATAATAATAATAATAATAATAATAATAATAATAATAATAATAATAATAATAATAATAATAATAATAATAATAATAATAATAATAATAATAATAATAATAATAATAATAATAATAATAATAATAATAATAATAATAATAATAATAATAATAATAATAATAATAATAATAATAATAATAATAATAATAATAATAATAATAATAATAATAATAATAATAATAATAATAATAATAATAATAATAATAATAATAATAATAATAATAATAATAATAATAATAATAATAATAATAATAATAATAATAATAATAATAATAATAATAATAATAATAATAATAATAATAATAATAATAATAATAATAATAATAATAATAATAATAATAATAATAATAATAATAATAATAATAATGATAATAATAATAATAATAATAATAATAATAATAATAATAATAATAATAATAATAATAATAATAATAATAATAATAATAATAATAATAATAATAATAATAATAATAATAATAATAATAATAATAATAATAATAATAATAATAATATTAATAATAATGATGAAGATGGTAATTATGGCAATGATGATGATGATAATGATGATGATGATGATAATAATAATGATAATGAGGATGATGATGATGATAATAATGATGATAATGATGATGATGATGGTGATGGTGATGATGATGATATTGATAATAATGATGATGATAACTATAATGATAATGATAGAAATACAACTATAATAACAATAAAATAATGATAAAGATAGTAATAATAATAATAATAATAATTCTAATTAAAATGATAAATGGATAACAACTATTGAGACAACATAACAAACAATAACAAAGCTAAAAATGCTACCTAAAGATAAGGAAAAGCCAGCTATCAATAATAACGTTGATAATAATATTTATACTAATGACACCTATTATAATGAAGAAAAAAACAGTAAAACAACAGCAATATTAAAAGTAGTCAGAACAGCCTCTTCCTTATTAGAACTACTATGCATACACCTTACTTTATTTCATGACGAAATTACACGCTGAATTTCTCTCCCAAGCTCTTTGGGTGAAACATGAGTTTTTATTTATTTATTTATTTATTTGTTTTTATTTATTTATTTATTTATTTATTTATTCATCTATTTATTTATGTATTTATCTGTTCATTTATCTATCTATCTATTTATTTATTCATTTATCTATTCATTTATTTATTTATTTATTTGTTTGTTTGTTTATTCATTTATTTATCTAATTACTTTTATTCATTCATTTATTTATTTATCTATTTATTTTTGTTTTATTTATTTATTCATTTATTTATTTATCTATTTATTTATTTATACATCTATTCATTTTTTATTTTTTTGTTTTTTATTTATTCATTTTTTTTTGTTACTGGACGTTTTGAAATTCCTGGAAACGTTTTTATACATGATAGATACACTGCGGGAATTACTGGAAGGGATTCGAGCAAAATGTTTTCAAAAATTAAGATCAAACGCGTATGTAAGAATATCATTTGCATACTGGACCATTGCAGAATAAATGCGTTTTATATGCTTATCCTGATTCGTCTCCTCCTTCTTTTATTCTTTCTCTTCTGTATATTATCTTCTTTCTTTATTAAGAGGGAATTGAGATCTACATGTTAATGAATCCGACCTTGTTTTGTACTTTTCAGTTTCAACATACTTTTTTTTTTCTTTTCTTTTCTTTTCTTTTTTAATCTTCATCTGAATTACCGTATTAAACTAACTATATATATTGAACATTGTGATTGTATTTATGCCTCTGATGACATCTGAGGCAATGTTTTAGAATTAGGAGACGTTAGAGAAAGGAATATATTTTGTATCTTAGTTTATTTATTCAAAAGTGTTGCTATTTTGGGGTTCTTGAACAGCGGGATGTCGAAGTTATGTGGAAGTCCTCATTTTTTTTTTTTTTTTTTATGGGAAGTTAACTCGGTCTTACGTTTATTAGATAATTTGATGCATTTCCTGTTTCTCTTTTACGACTTTGTGCTTTGCAGGATGTTCAAATTCTTTTTTTTCATTTGATGTTTTTTTTTCTTCTTTTTTAAATCTCATTTTTTTTTTTTTTTTTTTTTTTTTATCTCACAGTTTATCTTTCGTGAGACTTGGGTTTTATGAGCCGGCCATAACTTTTAAGTTAAGAAGATTTTACCGCCATCTTAAACCTTCAGTAGTAGCTCCTGCTCAGCTGACTTTGTAATGTAGTGAAGAATTCCTTTGCTTTCTCGCCTATACGATATTCTTAGCTATCGTTGGTGGCTTCAACATAGTATTTATATTTCATATTCATTTATCCTTTAGGATTTTTTCATATTTTATATTTTTTTAGCTTAATTATTATTTTCTTTTCCTTT
>NW_028234444.1:4923511-4928508 GCF_977035675.1 Penaeus japonicus | reverse complement strand
GATAAAGGTGATAAGCTAAGAATGGTATATGTGAGAATGATTATAATGTGATGATATGAATGAGCAACATGATATGATAAATCATAGGATGAGATTATGATGGGATGAGATAATGGATGATAACGAGATGATAATGGGATAGGATGATGATAATGATTATAATCATGATGTGATGATGATAAATAACGATGAATGATGATCATATGATGAATATGAATGAGATGATGAGGATGAATAATAGTAAATGATGAATGATGATTGTGAAGATGAAAAATGAATGATAATGATGAGTGAGTGATGAAGTGGAGAAGAAGCGTAGGAGATGATTGGTGATTTTGAATATAGACATAATGTTTATAAAGTAATAATAATTAAAAACAGTCTAAATAATAGTAGCAAAAAGAAAAACAAAACGAAAATTAATAATGATGTAAATAATAATGATAATGAGAAGGTAAATATGATGAGTGTTCATGTTTGTCCATCATTTATTGTTTGTTGGATGTAACTGTTCCTGTTTCAATGATTATTCATAATGATTACACTAAAATATAATGTTGATAACAGAAATAAAAATATCATGGTAAGAATAACATAAAAAACAATTAATTGCAACGCAATGACCTAACTAACGAGACGCGAACCCGGGTTTTTCGCTTGAACGGGAGAGGATAGAATACGCACGATACCCACTGGCTACCTCCGAAAAAGAAAGCCCCCGATTGCAAAAATGCAAACATTGAATGATTTTTTTTTATTTTTTTAATTTATTTTGATTTTTATTTTTTTTTTATTTTTTTTTTTTTTTTTGTTTTTTTTTTTATTTTTTCAATAATTTAAAATTGTTTTATTTTTTATTTTTGATTTAAAGTTATTTAAACTATTTTTTTTTTTTATTATTTTTTATTTTTAAAATGCACCAAACCAAGTTAGGTTGTGGCTCTAAGGTGGCACCAGGGCACCCAGGGAACCAGACCAGGGGATATCCTCTCTCTCCTACCCTACCTCCTATAGCCCTATGCATCTCTATTCCTCTCTCTACTCGCTCTTCCTCTCTCCTCATTCTCTCCTACTCTCTCCTCTCGCCTCTTCTCTCCCCTCAACTCTCCTCCTTCTCTCTCTCTCTCTCTCTCTTGACTCCTCTCTCTCTCTCTCTCTCTTCTCTTATCTCGGCTCTCTCTCTCTCTCTCTCTCACTATCGCTCTCTCTCCTCTCTCTCCTCTCTCCTCTCTCTCCTACTCTCTCTCTCTCTCGCTCTCCTCTTGTATGTCTAACCGCTTTCCTTCTCTCTTCTACTCGCCTCTCGCTCGATCTCCTCCTCTCCCTGTATGTCCTGCCCGCCTTTCCTTTCTCTCCTCATCTCACCGTCTTCCCACCCCATCTCTTTCTTTGACGGGTTTCCCCCCATTCTCTCCCCCAAAGAGTGGAGAGATAGAGAGAGAAGAGTAGAGGATAGCAGACCGCTAGAGAGAGGTAGACCGAAAGAGCTTTCTCTCCTCTCTCTCTCTCTCTCTCGCTCACATCTCACCCCTCTCTCAAATTAACTCCCCTCCCTCCCTCTCTCTCTCTCCCTCCCCCTTCTCCCCCCCTGTCTCTCCAGTAATTATGGTAATGATAGTGTGGGCAATGATGACATGATGATTATAATGATGGTGCAGTCACAACAGTGTTGATAATGATAATGAGAACGAAAGGATACTGTTGGTTAAAGTAATAATAATCATGATAATCTTAATAATAATAACTTACATGATAAACATGATAGTAAAAATCACATTGACAATGCAATTAATGGCAATAATGTTAATGATAATTATATCAATATTGATGATAATGATGCCAATAGTATTGACAATAATAATGATGGTAATAAATATCATGAAAATAATGATAGTGAGGATAGAAATAATAGATGATAATGATAATGATTATAACCATCATAGTGATAATGATAATTTTAATCTATTATAATTGATATCACTGTTCAATAATGATTATAATAATCACATTAATCACACTCATGATAATGTTGATAACCAAGATAAGCATAAAAAGAAAAATAATCCACTGAGAAAAAAAAAAAATAAATAAATAAAATAAATATCGCAATGACCTAACTAACGAGACGCGAACCCGAATTGCATGACCGGGAGATACGCGCGATACCCAATGGGCTGACTGATTTAAGAATCTCTCTTTTTATCTCTCGTTCTCTCAATCTCTCAGGAATAATTATATAGAAAATATTGGTAGTAATAATGCTAGTGACAATAAATGTGATGATGACAATGATAATTATAAAGAAAATGATAATCTTAATATCAATGAAGATGATTGATAATTATGATGGTTAAGATTGATGCTAGTAATGATGATAAAAGTGATAACAATATTGATAATGATGATGATGATGATGGTGATGGTGATGATGACGATGATGATGGTGATGCTGGTGGTCATGATGATGATGATGATGAGGAGGAGGAGGAAGAGGAAGAGATAGGTGAAAGACATAATATTTATAACAATGATAATGAAAACATTATGATGATAAAAACTATGATAATGCAAATGAAAACGATGATACTAATGATAATAATAATGATGATGCCACGTTATTGATAATGGTTTGATGATAATGAAAATCATTATAATAATCATGATGATAATGATAAGGTAAACAATAATGATGGTAATCATCATTATTGTTGTTGATATAACTGTTCAATGATAATCATGATAATTACATTAATCACACAAAATATAATGTTAATAACAGTAATAAACGTCATCATGAAAATAAAAACAATAAATTTATCGCAATGACCTAACCAACGAGACGCGAACCCGGGTCGCTTGAACGGGAGATACGCACGATACCCACTGGGCTATCCGAGCCCGATTGCAATTGCAACATTGAATGGATTTAAAGCACGAAGTAGGCGTGAATAAGGGCATCCACCCCATGCTGTCTCCCTCAGTCTCTCTCTCTCTCTTCCTCTCTCTCTCTATCGCTCTCTCTCTCTCTCTCTCTCTCTCTCTCTCTTTCCCTCCTTCCTTTCTCCCCCTTCTCTCTATTTCTTTCTCCCCCCCCTCTCGCTCCATCTTTCTATCTCTCTACCTTTACGTCCATCCATATCCCCTCTCATTCTCTCTTTCTCTCTCTCTTTCCCTCTCTCTCTCTTTCTCTCTCTCCCCCTCCCTCCCTCTCTTTCTCTCTTTTCTATGATAATGGCATTAATACTATGATGATGGTGATAATAGTAATAATGATAATGATGATGATGATGATGTAGTAGATGAGGATAGTAATAATGATAATGATGATGATGATGATGATGTGATGATCATGATGTGGATAACTACAATTTCAACAATGCTACCCCCCCCTCCACCCCCGCCACAAAAAAAAGGATAATAAAAATAAGTTTAATAACAATGATGATGATAAAGAAAATAATAACAATGATAATGAAAATAATACCGATAATAATAACAATGATAATAGCAATGGTGATAATAACAAAAACAGTTAACCTTGGTGATGATGACAATAATGATGATGATATTCATAGTAATGATGAAAATTATAACCTGGAAGGTTATAATGACAATGATGATACTATTATTAATGATAACAATAAAAAGAGTAATGACAATAATGACGCTAACAATCATTAGAAAATAATAATAATAATGATATATAATGAATAATCTTAATTATGATAATTATGATAATGGCATAATCTTAATTATGACGATTGTGATAATGATAACAGTTATAATCATGTTGATGATGATATTTCGATAATGACAATAATGACGATGATAATATTGATAATATTAATGTTAATGATCATGATAACTTTAATTAATCTGACTGATAAATACGAATATATGATAATAACAGTAACAATAATGATAATGACAATATATCGACGATGACGTCTTGATGATTATGATGATAATGACAATATATCGACGATGCCGTCTTGATGATTATGATGATAATGACAATAATGTTATTGATAATTATAAAAAAAAAAAAAATGTAATGACCTAACTAACGAGACGCGAAACCGGGTCGCTTGAACGGGAGATACGCACGATACCCACTGGGCTATCCGAGCCCGATTGCAAATGCAACATTGAATGGATTTAAAGCACGGAGTAGGCGTGAATAAGGGCATCCCCCCCCCCCTCTATCTCTCTCAGTCACTCACTCTCTCTCTCTATCGCTCTCTCTCTCTCTTTCTCTCTCTCTCTCTCTCTCTTCTCTCTCTCTCTCTCTCTTCTCTCTCTCTCTCTCTCTCTCTCTCTCTCTCTCTCTCTCTCTCTCTATCTCTCTCTTTCTCTCTCTTAAAATGACGAAAATATCATAATTGGAATAAAAATAAGAAAGATAATGCTAACAATAGTAATAATTATGATAATGATAAAGATGAAAATAAAACAAAACTGATATGACAAAATAAGTTAATGATGTTAATGGTAATGATAATGATTATGATGTTAATTATAAATATGATAATGATAATTAAGATAAGGATAATTTTCTGATGAAAATGATAATGATTATTATAATAGTAGTAGTAATGATAACCATAATGATTATTATGATGATGATAGAAATGCTAGTAATGATAAAAAAAAAAATGTTAATAGCAGTAATAAAGATAATAAATAGTAATAAATAATGATAAGAAGAATGTCGATGATGATATAGAAAATGATGACAATAGTAACAACAGTAATGATAATGATAATAATAATAATAATAATAATAATAATGATAATAATAATAATAATAATGATAATAATAATAATAATAATAATAATAATAATAATTTAATTATTCTAAAGTACGAAGTAGGTGTGACTAAGAGCATTTTTTATGATTTCTCCCTCCCCTCCCCTCTCTCTTTCGCTTTCGCTTTCCCCCTCTCTCTCTCTCTCTCTCTCTCTCTCCCTATCGCTCTCTCCCCCCCCTCTCTCTC
>NW_028234444.1:4871916-4881916 GCF_977035675.1 Penaeus japonicus | reverse complement strand
TCAATCAGATTTAAAGAAAAACGAACGAATAAAGGTTATTGAGGCTCAGTTCCGTCCGGCCCCGAAGGTAGGGGGGGGGGGGGGGGGGGGAGGGGTGCGGCGAGCGAGAAGATTCCGGGATAGAGAAGAAAGGAAAAACCAGGGGAAGTTACGTGGATTTCACTGTACACGCTTTCCGCATCAAGGTCTATCGCGACATAACCAGTCATGTTTTTCCATCTTTGTTCCATCTGTGTTTTAAGCGATTGCCATCCAACAGTCCGGGACGACGAGGCCCTCACGATAACAGGCCGTAGGGTAATTTTTGAATTTTCGCTAAGACAACGCGAGCCGTTGATGGCTTGGCGGGCAAGTCACGAGCGCGCTTATCTGACCCCGCCAATTGTAGGCGGGATAGCGTTTATCTCAGCCAACTCACGGCCACGCAACTCTCTTCTTGCTAAGACCGAGGTTGACTTCCACGAGGGCAGTTGACTTCCACGAGGGCAGTTGACTTCCACGAGGGCAGTTGTCTTCCACGAGGGCAGCTGTCTTCCACGAGGGCAGTTGTCTTCCACGAGGGCAGCTGTCTTCCACGAGGGCAGTTGACTTCCACGAGGGCAGTTGACTTCCACGAGGGCAGTTGACTTCCACGAGGGCAGTTGACTTCCACGAGGGCAGTTGACTTCCACGAGGGCAGTTGACTTCCACGAGGGCAGTTGACTTCCACGAGGGCAGTTGTCTTCCACGAGGGCTTCTGTCTTCCACGAGGGCAGTTGACTTCCACGAGGGCAGCTGTCTTCCCCGAGGGCAGTTGACTTCCACGAGGGCATTTGACTTCCCCGAGGGCAGTTGACTTCCACGAGGGCAGTTGACTTCCACGAGAGCCTTTACAACTAAACTCAACTCGCCTCCGTCACAAGGCTGAGTCCGCCAGCGACGCCCCTGCACCAGCACCAAGCCTTATCAGGACATCCGATCCTTTCTCGAACTGAAAGGTATCCTCCAGCAATCCTTTGTCGGATATGAATCTGATGACCCAGGGCGCGGAACGACGTGGTCCTTGACCCCTAGAAAGGCGGGGAAATGCTTGCTTACGCCATTACCGAAGCTACACCCCCGCCCCCCGCCCTTTCCTTCTTCCCCCAGAAGTGATAACGCAATTAAAAAAACAACAAAAAACGAGAATTTTGAAAAGTGTTCTGTTTTTTTCTAAAGAACACAAACACATATCAGTATGAAAATAGAACAAATAGATTAACATTCCTTTTTTTTTGTGTGTGTGATTCAACGAACTGGATTAGTGAAATCGATCGATCGCTCATTTAATTATACGAAAAGTGAGTTTATTATCTTTAGTTCTCAGCCTGTTGCGATTTATTTTATCACATTTACACAAAAGATTTCCTATTGGGACAATCAAGTGAATTTAATTGCATATATGGCCATAAGGGAAAGTTAATTGGGAAAGTCTGTAGCGTTTGTGAAATTTGTATTTCTAGTTATACTTTTTTATTATTCCAATAACAATAACAAGTTGAATCTTTCTCTTGAAATCACCTTTTCTCTGCAGAATGAGTGTGTAATAACATGAGGAATCTCCTAACCATTGACCTCAAGAGGAATAATATTTAGTTTATTATATTTCTAATACAGATGCTCCACGTGCTCGCCCCCCCCCCCCCCCACTCACGCTTGGGAATTATGTAGCTCTATCTCCTTGTTTATGTAAAGTTTAGAATATGTAGTAAATCATACTTTGGGATACAGGAGTAATCAGTGCACTTATTGCTACAATGAGTCTATTTGCCTACATTTAAATTTACTCATTACTTACGTCGGATAGATTGAAAAAACGTAAATATAGAGTAAATTAATGAATAATTAAGGGACATTTGTAAGATTAACTAGAGACAGGAGGGCAGGTAACGTTTACATATGTTTAATAGTACATTTTCTCGTGTTTTGACATTTAATTTATTTCAACTACAACGAATTAAATAAATTTCTGATTTTCTTTTTTAATTCTTAGCAACGAATATGTCACATTTTTGTGATTATTTCTTGGTGAATTTCACGAGTCTGTTACTCTGGAGCTTACGAGTTTTGTTTCACTCACTCTGTATTATATATATATTTTTTAACTCGTTTATTCTTAGCTAGTTTGCTTAACTGTATCACGAATTCCATATCATCTTACTACAAGTCCAGTAGTGTCCAGGCGATAATTTGGGTTCGGATAAAATCATCCAGTGAGCCATTGGGTAGTCTCTGTCTTTGTACCCATCGGTCACAGAGCATGAAAAACCCAAGAGAAATATGTTTTAAATTGGCCCATTGGCGCTGGATCTAGGCAAGTAACTTAATGATTGTAATGACTTCAATTTGAATTTTCAACGCCTGCTTCTACGCTACATTTTCTTATCAATTTATGCGTTAGTTCACAGAGTCGGTTCGAATAAATGCGTTTAAAAGAGTACCTCGTCCTACGGATACGGTGTTAGGTTAGCATGTAACACCTAAGCAATTCGTTCTAGTCGTATTGTTTGTATTTTGAGTGTATTTTGAGTCCATAATCGTTGTAGGACATTAGAATTTGGTTAGAAGCATTAGTCGCCGATCAAGCATATCCATTTTTAGAGTCTTTTGCATGACCTGGGTAAACCTAGGCGATACCATGCGATTCGTGAGTTGTTGTCCCTTGGATTTCAAGAGTGTTCATGACAGGAATTGCAGAGTGGAGCGGACCTTGTGTTGTTTCTCCGTCTCAGTTCAAGTCTTCGTCGTAGGACAGGTGGACACAATTCTCCGTTGATCAAGCGTAATGTAGTCTGACATGCATGACTTGGTATATATTTGGTCCCCGGTAAAACGATATTTTGTAGCAAATTCAAGATTACAAGAATGGTAGGATTATGCGGATGTAGCTGAGCTGGGAATCCTACCGTCCATGTAGCTATGACAGGAAGCTGTCATGTCTCCATTTTCATTCACTGTGCTTTAGTTGAACATCATTCTATGTTAATTTCAATGTGGTAGTTGAATGAATTTTGTGTAGTCATTGTTGCTAGTTGCTTATTGATATTAGGAACGCTCAGTTGTCGTATTTGTGATATATTTTATATAGTCACTTACTCACATACTCTCACTCTTACTCAAACACTCACTTACTCATTCACTCACTAGCTCACACATGCAAACACAAAAGACACTCCGACTCTTTCATGCACATAACACATCTTGCTTTAGGACTTCCATGCGCAGAATCAAAAGTGTAATTCCTTGTAATTGCAGAGGGTTGCTGTGTTGTAGTTGTCATAGGCGATAGTTGATATTCTATTCGAGAAAAGTCGCGGTAAAAATGTTTACGTTGCCCGCAATCATTATATTTCACCGTAGTGTTGCCATCGTGATAATGATAAGGATAAGCTAGATTTGCGGAACAGATGCTTCGCTGGGCTTATCTGCACTGAGGTGAGCTCACCTGTGTCAGCGTGTCCTGACCTGTGAGAGTGTGCTAATAAGTGCTGACTCGATCTGAGCTTGGTCCTTACCCAATGTAGTGCCCAGGCATGGTTAACCGCCAGGCGACAGTGGAAACTCACGAATTTGGACGGGGCTTGATCTGCCGACCATGGGGATGGGAGGTCGGCACGCTACCGTTGTACTACCAGATGGCTATAGTGACAAATTAATAGAACGTTATGCTCAATATTTATTTATTTTTCACATTGTTGCATTCTTATTTCTCTTTTTTGGGACGGTCAGTAGTTCAAGTGAATCCTTACAGATTACTGCTACAAACTCAATATCTGTTTCTTCTTTGAAACTGAAAAGAAGAAGAAGAAAAAAGAAAACGCAATCTCAGTTAAATAAATTAAAAGCGATATCTTATATTGTTGTATTCTTCTCTCTCTATTCTTTGAGATGGTTAGTAGTTCGAGTAAGTCCTTGCAATGCTGCTGCCGTCTCCCTTATCTATTTCTGTTTTTTTTAAGATATTAAAAAAAGACAACACTCAATTTAACATAAAATAAAATGTGTAAATTTGTAAAATGGCTTAATGTTACACACTCCCTATCTTCTATGTTGGCTTCTTTCTTTTTTCTCCTATTATCTTAACCCTTGTATGTCTGGCGTTGGCCTTGAAGCTTAGTACACTTATGCAGAATGCCCCAGAATGCAGCTAGAAGTGCGCCGCCTTCCAAGATGCCGTGGAAGTAGCCTAGGACTGAGATCGCTTACGGAAATGCCGAATCGCCAAGTATGGCCTTGGAGCCGGAGAGGACCTGAATCTTCTCAGCAATTAGCTGGTACACTCAAGTACCATTAGAAGGGCGCCACATGCCCACGGACCAGCAGCTGAGGACCATGAGGATGACAGGAAGTGCAGACAAAGATGATGGCCAGACGTAGTTGCATGCTCCAATTCATACTAGTCGAGGACCAGATGCCCTGTGAAAATGGCGGACATCAACCAAAGGAATGGAACGCAGAACACCGCAGCGACGTATGAGTTACGAGAGCCAGCTCCAGCGCTATAGGTGAACCTCCCGAGGATCCCAAGCCAGTAAACCGAACTCCTAGGATGTGAATAAAGGATTAGATTACGACCTCGACATCTGGACTGGAGGACGCCTTAGACCATCCAAGTTCAGACAATTGCTTAAAGAAGATTTTGCCTTAAGGACAAGGTGATGGTAGGTGGTCGAGCGATGTAAGACCAGTAAACATGTCTTGTTTTAAGATTGCCACATGGAGGGCATAGCCGCTTCTTAAAACGTGGGTAGCGCCACTTATCCTCTGAACACCGCCCCAGACAGTAGTTCACTCGTGACCTCTGTGTAGGGCAGCCCTCCCTACCAGCCAGCCGTGCAGACCAAGTCCAGACCTCTACAGGATTGTCAGGTTATCCAAGGATGGGACTTCAGATGCTCGAAGTCTGAAGCCTCTGCACGCGTCTTCACTACCGTTACATCTCAATCATTATGTATCGGTGTTGTATCCTGCTTCTTCACCCAATAAAGTGTGACAAGTTGATTGCTATTTCCCTGTTCCATCCTGGTGTTTGTAAGGTGCTCTGAACGATCCAAGCATAGTAACTCATTATAGAGAGAGAGAGAGAGAGAGAGAGAGAGAGAGAGAGAGAGAGAGAGAGAGAGAGAGAGAGGCGATGGGGGGAGAGAGAGAGAGGAGAAAGCCTCATCGAGAAAGAGAGACAGAGCAGAGGCGAGAGCGATATGAGTAGATATATTATAATATCGGATCTATCGCTCTCCGCTCTCCTTCTCTGTCTCTACTTTCTCTTTCTGCTCTTTCTACTCTTTTCCTCCTCCGCGTTTCTCTCTTTCTCTCTCTCTCTCCTCCTCCTCTCTCTCTCTCTCTCTAAGGCGTTCCTGCCAGTTCCAGATGGACGAGGGTCGTAATCCGTATCCATTATCACATCCTAGGTTCCGGTGTCCTACTGCTCTGGGATCCCTCGGGAATTCACCCCATAGCGCTGGAGCTGGCTCCTCGTAACTCATACGTCGCTGGGGCGGTGTTTCTGCGTTCCATTCCTTTGGTTTTATTGTCACGCCTTTTCACAGGAGATCTGGTCCTCGCTAGTATTGAAATTTGTGCATGCAACTTACGTCTGGCCTTCACTTTGTCATGCCTTCCTGGCATCCTCTTGGTCCTCGTCTGCTGTCCGTGGTCAGGTGGCGCCAACTTCGATGTAAATTGAGTAGGACCACTTGCGAATTTTGCTGAGCCTCAGTTCCTCTCCGGCTCCAAGCCCATACTTGTTGCGATTCGGCTGGTCCGGTATTAGTCGATCTCAGTCCTAGCTACTTCCACGGCAGCTTGAATGAACGCCACGTCATCTAGCTGCATTCTGGGGCATTCTGCATAAGTGTACTAAGCTTCAAGGCCAACGCCAGACATACAAGGGTTAAGATAATAGGAGAAAAAAGAAAGAAGCCAACATAGAAGATAGGAAGTGTGTAACATTAAGCCATTTTACAAATTTACATATTTTATTTTATGTTAAATTGAGTGTTGTCCTTTTTTTAATATCTTAAAAAAAAAAAACAGAAATAGATAAGGGAGACGGCAGCAGCATTGCAAGGACTTACTCGAACTACTAACCATCTCAAAGAATAGAGAGAGAAGAATACAACAATATAAGATATCGCTTTTAATTTATTTAACTGAGATTGCGTTTTCTTTTTTCTTCTTCTTCTTCTTTTCAGTTTCAAAGAAGAAACAGATATTGAGTTTGTAGCAGTAATCTGTAAGGATTCACTTGAACTACTGACCGTCCCAAAAAAGAGAAATAAGAATGCAACAATGTGAAAAATAAATAAATATTGAGCATAACGTTCTATTAATTTGTCACTATAGCCATCTGGTAGTACAACGGTAGCGTGCCGACCTCCCATCCCCATGGTCGGCAGATCAAGCCCCGTCCAAATTCGTGAGTTTCCACTGTCGCCTGGCGGTTAGCCATGCCTGGGCACTACATTGGGTAAGGACCAAGCTCAGATCGAGTCAGCACTTATTAGCACACTCTCACAGGTCAGGACACGCTGACACAGGTGAGCTCACCTCAGTGCAGATAAGCCCAGCGAAGCATCTGCTCCGCAAATCTAGCTTATCCTTATCATCATCACGATGGCAACACTACGGTGAAATATAATGATTGCGGGCAACGTAAACATTTTTACCGCGACTTTTCTCGAATAGAATATCAACTATCGCCTATGACAACTACAACACAGCAACCCACTGCAATTACAAGGAATTACAATTTGATTCTGCGCATGGAAGTCCTAAAGCAAGATGTGTTATGTGCATGAAAGAGTCGGAGTGTCTTTTGTGTTTGCATGTGTGAGCTAGTGAGTGAATGAGTAAGTGAGTGCTTGAGTAAGAGTGAGAGTATGTGAGTAAGTGACTATATAAAATATATCACAAATACGACAACTGAGCGTTCCTAATATCAATAAGCAACTAGCAACAATGACTACACAAAATTCATTCAACTACCACATTGAAATTAACATAGAATGATGTTCAACTAAAGCACAGTGAATGAAAATGGAGACATGACAGCTTCCTGTCATAGCTACATGGACGGTAGGATTCCCAGCTCAGCTACATCCGCATAATCCTACCATTCTTGTAATCTTGAATTTGCTACAAAATATTGTTTTACCGGGGACCAAATCTATACCAAGTCATGCATGTCAGACTTAGTTACGCTTGATCAACAGAGAATTGTGTCCACTTGTCCTACGACGAAGACTTGAACTGAGACGGAGAAACAACACAAGGTCCGCTCCACTCTGCAATTCCTGTCATGAACACTCTTGAAATCCAAGGGACAATAGTTCACGAATCGCCTGGTATCGCCCAGGATTACCCAGAACATGAAAAAGAAATGGATATGCTTGATCGGCGACTAATGCTTCTAATCAAATTCTAATGTCCTACAACGATTATGGACTCAAAATACACTCAAAATACAAACAATACAACTAGAACGAATTGCTTAGGTGTTACATGCTAACCTAACATCGTATCCGTAGGGCGAGGTACTCTTTTAAACGCATTTATTCCAACCGACTCTGTGAACTAACGCATAAATTGATAAGAAAATGTAGCGTAGAAGCAGGCGTTGAAAATTCAAAGAGAAGACATTACAATCATTAAGTTACTTGCCTAGATCCAGCGCCAATGGGCCAATTTAAAACATATTTCTCTTGGGTTTTTCATGCTCTGTGACCGATGGGTACAAAGACAGAGACTACCCAATGGCTCACTGGATGATTTTATCCGAACCCAAATTATCGCCTGGACACTACTGGACTTGTAGTAAGATGATATGGAATTCGTGATACAGTTAAGCAAACTAGCTAAGAATAAACGAGTTAAAAAATATATATATAATACAGAGTGAGTGAAACAAAACTCGTAAGCTCCAGAGTAACAGACTCGTGAAATTCACCAAGAAATAATCACAAAAATGTGACATATTCGTTGCTAAGAATTAAAAAAGAAAATCAGAAATTTATTTAATTTGTTGTAGTTGAAATAAATTAAATGTCAAAACACGAGAAAATTTACTATTAAACATATGTAAACGTTACCTGCCCTCCTATCTCTAGCTAATCTTACAAATGTCCCTTAATTATTCATTAATTTACTCTATATTTACGTTTTTTCAATCTATCCGACGTAAGTAATGAGTAAATTTAAATGTAGGCAAATAGACTCATTGTAGCAATAAGTGCACTGATTACTCCTGTATCCCAAAGTATGATTTACTACATATTCTAAACTTTACATAAACAAGGAGATAGAGCTACATAATTCCCAAGCGTGAGTGGGGGGGGGGGGGGCGAGCACGTGGGGCATCTGTATTAGAAATATAATAAACTAAATATTATTCCTCTTGAGGTCAATGGTTAGGAGATTCCTCATGTTATTACACACTCATTCTGCAGAGAAAAGGTGATTTCAAGAGAAAGATTCAACTTGTTATTGTTATTGGAATAATAAAAAAGTATAACTAGAAATACAAATTTCACAAACGCTACAGACTTTCCCAATTAACTTTCCCTTATGGCCATATATGCAATTAAATTCACTTGATTGTCCCAATAGGAAATCTTTTGTGTAAATGTGATAAAATAAATCGCAACAGGCTGAGAACTAAAGATAATAAACTCACTTTTCGTATAATTAAATGAGCGATCGATCGATTTCACTAATCCAGTTCGTTGAATCACACACACACAAAAAAAGGAATGTTAATCTATTTGTTCTATTTTCATACTGATATGTGTTTGTGTTCTTTAGAAAAAAACAGAACACTTTTCAAAATTCTCGTTTTTTGTTGTTTTTTTAATTGCGTTATCACTTCTGGGGGAAGAGGAAGGGGGGGGGGGGTGTAGCTTCGTAATGGCGTAGCAGCATCCGCTCTAGGGGCAGGACCACGTCTTCCGCGCCCTGGGTCATCAGGATTCATCCGAGTTGCTGGAGGATACCTTTCAGTTCGAGAAAGGATCGGGATGTCCTGATAAGGCTTGGTGGTGCAGGGGCGTCGCTGGCGGACTCAGCTGTGACGGGCGAGTTGTAAAGGCTCTCGTGGAAGTCAACTGCCCTCGTGGAAGTCAACTGCCCTCGTGGAAGTCAACTGCCCTCGTGGAAGACAACTGCCCTCGTGGAAGTCAACTGCCCTCGTGGAAGTCAACTGCCCTCGTGGAAGACAACTGCCCTCGTGGAAGTCAACTGCCCTCGTGGAAGTCAACTGCCCTCGTGGAAGACAACTGCCCTCGTGGAAGACAACTGCCCTCGTGGAAGACAACTGCCCTCGTGGAAGTCAACTGCCCTCGTGGAAGTCAACCTCGGTCTTAGCAAGAAGAGAGTTGCGTGGCCGTGAGTTGGCTGAGATAAACGCTATCGCCGCCTTAATTGGCGGGTCAGATAAGCGCGCTCGTGACTGCCGCCCGCCATCACGGCTCGCGTGTAGCGAATCAAAAATTACCCTACGGCCTGTATCGTGAGGGCGTCCCGACTGTTGATGGCAATCGCTTAAACACAGATGGAACAAAGATGGAAATGACTGTTATGTCGCGATAGACCTTGAAGCGAAAGCGTGTATGTGAATCCACGTAACTTCCCTGGTTTTCTCTTCCCGGAATCTTCTCGCTCGCCGCAACCTTCGGCCGGAACTGAGCCTCAATAACCTTTATTCGTTCTTTTTCTTTAAATCTTATTGATTAGTTTCGATTAGTACTACTACTACTACTGGTACTTACATCACTAGCACTATTACTACTGTTTCTATTGTACACTCCCCAGAACAAAGGAACAACCTTTCATTATCTCTGACGCATCCTTTTTGGCGCCGAAGGAAGCTCCATCGGTTCGTCAGCGGCGCCAGGCAGTGTCGAGGCAGGGCGACTGGCGTGCAGTTCTCTACTCTAGTCACCATACCACCATCCCGCCACTAGTCCAGTCACCATACCACCATCCC
>NW_028234444.1:4851916-4856916 GCF_977035675.1 Penaeus japonicus | reverse complement strand
CATTATGAACAATCCGAAAGACTGTATAATTTTTGTGATATTCCTGTCATTTCCGACCTTCACCTTAGAGAAATGCATAGACTAAAATAACATAACCAATCGTTTTTTTTTTCACTCCTATCTTACGACACTTAATGTCTTATTTCACAATCCTTACACTCAAGTGAGTATAGTGATTGGAAACCAGCCATGACCCAATCCCAATTCATCCCGGACCTGAGATTCTAATGCAACAATGCAACTGCCCTCTCATTTCGAATTGGTTCTAGATTCCTCTTCCTCTCAGCTAACTCATCACGACTTCGTTCGTGAGTTCGTGAATTCGTTGAAACTCCACTCATCAAAAGACGACTTCTTACTCGTTCACATCCTCATCTTCCCATGATTTTACGTGAGGTGATGAGAGTGTGAGTGTGAGTATTTGAACATGGTTTTTACCTTTTTTTTGTTGACCTTATCACGAATAACATACCAACTTATCCCACTTGATAATGTCTATTATTATTATTATTATTGTTATTATTATTATCGTTAATATTATTATTATTATTATTATTATTATTATTATTGTTATCATCATTATTATTATTGTTGTTGTTGTTATCAATTATAATTTTATGATGAGAGTTAAGCGTATGAGAAATATTTGAATATTTTTTGTTGACTTCATAACGAATATCATACCACAAAAAACAATATGATGATAACTTAATCATTATCATTATCAATAATCACCATCATCTTCCTCATTACTGTCGTCATGATTATTATGATCATCATCCTCGTTCTCCTCTTCTTCTTCTTCTTCCTACTCCTACTCCCTCTCCTCCTACCTCTCCTTCTCCTTCTTCTCCTTCTCCTTCTCCTCCTCCTTCTCCTCCCCCCTCCTCTTCCCCTCGTCGTCATCACCATCATCACCAACGTACCTCTTGCTTCTCATAAAGATGCACCCCCCCCCCCAACCCTCTCAACAGACCCTGCAAGAGTCTCAACAGATGAATGAAATGCAATTAAGAGGAAAGAAGTAAACGCAATCGCCTAACGACAAAGCGATAACCGCATTGACAAAGTGCAATAGTGAAGAAGCTGTTGCAAGTGGAAGAGCAAGAAAAAGGAAGTGAGGTGCAACATTACTCTGTCACAGCGAGTCATATATTCACCCTAAACACGAGAGCGAGAGAGAGGGAAACAGACGCTATGACATCAGATTGCATAATCACGCCCAATTAGACAGCTTCGACCCCCGAACTCTTGACCCTAAGATCTGACAGATACGTTGGTCAATAGTGCGTAAGGAGGGGTCGACTAGATTAATCATAATCATTCTGTTTAATCACGGTATTTGCTCGATTAACTTATCTGAATTGATATCACGAGCTTTGTCAATTTCCGTTGAGTGAGCTCGTCAAACGCGAACGGGGAAATACGAAAGCTCTCTGCTTATGAATATAAACAGCTTCGTAGATTTTTATTTTTTATTATTATTTTTTTTTTCATTTATTATTATTATTTTTTTAATGTGGATTAGGCTGGTTATTAAAATGTCATTGGAACCAGCGCTCTGTGAGTAATTTCCTTGCAATTTTCATTAATTTCAGATTAATGATGTTGAATCAGTGCTGATAAAAATATAGAGAAGAGTCATTGATATGAATTTGAAAATATGGCACTGAAACTAAACAAGTGATTTATGGGTAATTTTCCCTACATGATAATCTTAATAAAATTTATCATAAAATGGTAACATATTATCCCGATTCGAGGTTTGTTTACCAATATTCTTATCATTATTATCATTAAACGATTAAATAAAGTTTGATGGCTGATATCATCATATATGTTAGGTGACACATTGCAGTCAGAAAAAATGGAAGAAAAATAATACGTAAATTACCAAGCGACAAGATGCATTTTTTTTCTTTTACTTCAGCATCATAATGAAAATAGAATGTTGATGCAATTGGAATAAAAAAAGAAAAGAAAAAGAAAAAAAAAAAGGGGGGGGGGATTAAGAATATTGTACTGTAGATATAAAGGTTTATTTCCAAAGATATATCGAGTGTCTTTGTAAGGTTGGGGGTTTGGAAACTGCTGTCGAATTTTGTTTTGCATTTCAACATTGAATCAGAAGCTGTGCATTATCAGTGTAGTAAGAGTTATGGGTGTGTGTGTGTGTGTGTGTGTGTGTGTGTGCGTGTATGTAAACAGCACGAATACTACATGAGTATCCATATATTGCATATACATAAATCAACCAAACCCGAATTGAATAGTGCAATTACAAGATACAGAGCAATGCTGGCAATAAGACTCCCTCTACCCTCTGCCATCCACCATACTCATTTCCCTTTGGTTGAGAATCTGCAATTCCTACAGTCAACAGATTAATACCCGAGTAAGAATGAATAACCGAATGAATAATAAACAAACGAATAAATGAATATTAACAGTGAATAACCTAAGAGGCACCAAGTCGAGATTATACTCTGTACTATGTTGTTTGGATCCAGTTTTTATTTATATTATTGTTGTTATTATTTAAAGAATGATGGCAATAGCAATGATGGTTATGATAGTAATCATGATAGTGATGGTGATAATAGTAATGATAGTAATGACAGTAAGAGTAATGAGAGTAATAATACTGATAGTTGATAGTAATAGTAATGATAATAATCGTAATAACTATTATTGTTACTTTGTTATACTTATCACTAGCATCACCATTACCATTATAATTTTATCATCATCCATGTAAGTAGTAGTTGCAGTAGTATTTGTAGTAGTTGTAGCAATACTAGTAGTAGGAACACACAAATTCTCTCGCTCTCTCCCACTCCCTCTCTCATGTAGCATATATATGTTCTAATTTTCCTTTGAGATTCATCATTGCAAGATGAAATAATGAACGAATAGCTAAAAAAAATATTGAAGGGGCCTACGTGTGATTTCACACTTGGCTTGGAGTGGAGACGAACGCGGGTCCTGCGGATTACCAGGCCACGCCTCTAACCACTCCCCCATCACAATGCTGTGATACTTAAATAAGAAAAAGCGGTATATTTATACTACACTTTTGACCGTTCTTCAGCTGAATAGATGTATGTGTGTGTGTTTGTCTCTCAGGTATTTCTTTTCTGTAATTTTATGTAATTTCATGTCATTTTTATGTATTTTTTTTATGACATTTATGTAATTTATGTATTTTTTTTATGAAATTTATGTAATTTATGCATATTTATATATACATCTATATAAATAGGTCACACACACATATATAATTATACATACATACATACATATATATATATATATATATATATATATATATATATATATATATATACATATATATATATATATATATATATATATATATATATATGTGTGTGTGTGTGTGTGTGTGTGTGTGTGTGTGTGTGTGTGTGTGTGTGTGTGTGTGTGTGTATCTATCTATCTATCTATCTATCTATCTGTCTATTTCTCTCTATATATATGTATATATATGTACGTATGTATATATATATATATATATATATATATATATATATAGATAGATAGATATATAGATATATATATACATATATATATATATATATATATATATAAATATGTATATACATACATATATATATATATATATATATATATATATATATATATATATATATATTGAAATAACGATCGTTTAGACTTTTTATCTCTCTTTTTTTAAGCATTAAAATGTTCATAGTAATAATTAAGATAATACATTAGTAGTCAATTAATGAGATCTGAATTTAGAAGTTACAAATCCACACAAAGCGTTTGAAAAAAAATATAACCATTATTGTTGATTACAAAAGTGACGCGTATGATAACAATAGTAATGGTAATACTTATGGTGATTGTGGTGTTAATAGAAGTGATAACACCTCTGATAATAATATCATTAATAATGTTAAGGTTAAACATAATGGCAATAACAACATTAATGTTATTAATTATAACAATAATGTTATCATCAATAGAAACAAAAATAATGATGATAATAACAAGCAATATTCAGGAGGATGATAATAACACTAATGATAATAATGATAGCAATGGTAATGATAATATTACTGATAATAGAGATAATGATGATAATGGAAATTACATATTTATAATCATGATAACAGTAATAAGAATAGGTTTAATAATGATTATAATAATAATAAAAATGATAACAATAATGGAATAAATTGTGATGATTATACTATTGATGATAACAACAAACAATAATAATAATGATAATGATAAGAATGGTAATGTTAATGATAATAATAAAAAAAGGATAATGAGTGTAATAGTAATAATGATACTAATAAAAAAAAATTAATATAGCAATGACGATAGAAATGATAATGATAATAATAATGATACAAATTATAGCTATGATAATGATAATAATGATAAAAGTGATAAAAATGAAAATGATAATGATATCAGTGATAATAAAGGAAATGATGATGATGATAATAATAAAAGTAATGATGACTATAAAGTTAACCAAAATGATAATGATAATGATGATAATAACAATAATGATAACTGATTATTACTAATAATAGTAATTATAATTATGATAATAGCAATAATGGAAAGAGGGAGGGAAGGAAAGAGAGAGGGAGGGAAGGTGGGAAAGAGAGAGAGAAAGAGAAATAGAGATAGATAGATAGATAGAGAGAGAGAGAGAAAGGAAGAGAGAGAGAGGGAGTCAGAGAAAGAGAGAGGGAAAAAGGAAGAGAAAGAGAGATTGACAGATAAATAGATAAATAGACAGATAGATAGAGAGAGAGCGAGATTGGAAAAAAACATACTGAAATAAGAAGAGAGATAGATAAATAAATATCAAAAAAACCAACACCTGATAAAAGCCTTTTCTCCTGACAAAATCTATAGGCCTATCAAAATCCAACACCAAATCGAGCCCTTTTCTCCTAACAAAATCTATAGGCCTATCAAAATCCAACACCAAA
>NW_028234444.1:4821916-4824416 GCF_977035675.1 Penaeus japonicus | reverse complement strand
ATATATATATATATATATATATATATATATATGTGTGTGTGTGTGTGTGTGTGTGTGTGTGTGTGTGTGTGTGTGTGTGTGTGTGTGTGTGTGTTGTAGATAGATAGATAGATATATATAAATAGATAGATGTGTATATATATATATATATATATATATATATATATATATATATATATATATATATATAGATAGATAGATAGATAGATATGTCAGTTAATCTTTTCCCTGTGGCAGGAAATACACTTTTTTTTTTTTTTTTTTTTTTTTTTTTTATCAATGCCATAATTCTTCCACTATATCACCCTGGCTGAGCTATGTATTTGATGAAGTGCATATGGTATTTTTCACACACACACACACACACACACACACACACACAGTCGAAGTCCCAGTAATGTGGAAGGGTTCCTAAGGAATTCCATCCCCTGGAGTCACCCCCCACCCCCCCCCCCACCCCCCGCTCGATCGAGTCTGGATTCCGGAGGTCGAGTATTCCCGAATCGGCAACCTAATCCAAGAATCGTCTGATTTGATTGGCTGATCTGATTGGGTCGGAGGACGAGGAATTCTCTTGGGAGTTAAGAATAGCAGAGTTCGTTCTCCGGAAAAGAGGTGAAGGAAGGTCAGGGTATATATAGCAAAGAGACAAAATTAAATCGTTGGTGATGATATGATGGAATTCTTTGATAATCATTGTCTGTTATCAATTAGTAATTGTTTGATTCGGATAGTTTGGGAGAAGCAGGTGCGTCTTCGATGGTCACACACAAACACACACAGACACACAGATAAACACACACACACATATTTACATATGTGTATATATATATATATATATATATATATATATATATATATATATATATATATATATATATATATATATATATATATACACAAACACACACACACACACACACACACATATACACACACCTGTATATATATAGCTATAGATAGATAGATAGATAGATAGATAGATAGATAGACATAGATAGATAGATAGATACACATGTAGGCAGACAGAATTAGACAAATATACAGAGCGAGTACTTGAGAGAGAGAGAGAGAGAGAGAGAGAGAGAGAGAGAGAGAGAGAGAGAGAGAGAGAGAGAGAGAGAGAGAGAGAGAGAGAGAGAGAGAGAGAGAGAGAGAGAGAGAGAGAGAGAGAGAGAGACAGAAAGAGAAAGATAACATAGATTTACGGAGCAGATGCTTCGCCGGGCTTATATGCACTAAGGCGACCCCGCAGAGAGAGAGAGAAAGAGAGAGAGAGAGAAAGAGAGAAAGAAAGAGAGAGAGAAATATTAATAGACAGATAGACAGATAGATATATAAAGAGAGAAAGAGCTTTCTTCTCAACCCAGGTAAGCTGATTTCTCTCCCAGGATACGTGAAGCCATGCATAACCTGAATCGCTCATCCGCCTAAGGGATTAAGATTTCTTTGGAGTTGAGACTGAGAAGAAGAAAATCCTGGGACACAGATGAGAAAAGGAATCATTATTATCCTGTACTGATCATAATCATCATTAACATCATCATTATCATTATCATCATCATCAACATTGACATCAACATCAACATTAACATTATTAACATCATTATTATCATTATCATCACCATCAACATCATCAACATCACCATCATCATCACCATCATCACCCTAAAAGGAAAATATTGAATGACAATAACATTTAAAAGAAGCTCTC
Source organism: Penaeus japonicus (assembly GCF_977035675.1). Taxonomy (NCBI): domain Eukaryota; kingdom Metazoa; phylum Arthropoda; class Malacostraca; order Decapoda; family Penaeidae; genus Penaeus; species Penaeus japonicus. The sequence continues at coordinate 4,822,702 of NW_028234444.1, read as the reverse complement.
TTTCCCGAACATCCTTATTTTACTTCGACATTCTTTATCCCCGTGATTGCTATTGCAAATTCTATCAATCAATAACTTCCTCATTGTTTTCCTCGACGAAGTTAGATGCTCCGTGAAAGACAAAGACGTGGGAAAGAGGAAGTTTTTTTAATGGCGTGTAGAAGTACGATTTTACTTACGAGTACAACAACAAAGATACGATATCGGATTCCGGGCAACACGTGAAAGAAAACGGGAATTTTAAGGGAAACACCACAAGGCGACGACGCGTGGGCTGTGCTTTTAAATCTTGCTATTGTTCTAGACTTGTTTATTCATGTACAGGGTGGATCTGCATCAAACCAGTAAATCACTTCAAAAGGAAACTGGTGCTTGCATTTACCTTGCAGTTATCAAAGGGAACTATTTCAAAAGCTGCAGGAAAGACAATGTTTAAAGAGAACTAGTGTGAGATTCCTTTTGACCTTTGTTTGTACTTAAGGACTACAAATTCTCTGTTTTTCAGTCGGATGTAATATAATGATATATTATTTTAAGTGGAATATTATCTCAGTTCACTTAACAGGTTCACTGGTTCATCCTATGTATGTACACATAGACTGAGAGATACTGTATTATGGAGAAAAAGCCGTTATGTAGCGCAGTTGTTAGCGTGCAGACCTCCCATCCCCGTGGTCGGCAGATCTAGCCCCGTTCAGGCTCGTGAGTTTCCGCTGTCGCCTGGCTGTCACTGCCGTACCTGGGCAATACGGTGGGTAAGGACCAAGCTCAGGTCGAGTCAGCACT
>NW_028234444.1:4784416-4786916 GCF_977035675.1 Penaeus japonicus | reverse complement strand
GAGCTTGGACGGGGCTCGATCTGCCGACCACGGGGATGTGAGTCATCCACTGAGCTATCCTAACAGCTGATACGAAAGAGCGAATAGTAGAAAGAGGTAGATAGATAGATAGATAGAGAGAGAGAGAGAGAGAGAGAGACAGAGAGAGAGAGAGAGGATGTTGAGAAGGGAGATAGAGAGGAGAGAGGAGGAGAGACGAGAGAGGAGGATGAGAGGGAGATAGAGAGGGAAAGAGAGAGAGAGAGAGAGAAAGAGAGAGAGAGAGAGAGAGAGAACTTCATATGTAAAAATGAATTTAATGAAATACTGAAATACAGTGAGTATGGGATTCTCATTCAATATGTTTTCGATAGGAGCGGATGGTTGCCTGAAGATTGCGGAAATTGTGAGATTTAGATTCATGTTTTGTCAGCTTTTACACAATAGAAACAAACATTTGAGATCAATTTTCTTGAAAAAGGAAGCACATAAATTGAAGTAATACAGACAGCCTGTGACGTTAGAGTAGTCAATGTTCTGGAATACTTTGTACCCTAAATTAATTTCCGTTTGAAATTCCTGAAGCTGAAAGTAATGGCCGTTACAGAACTTCATGTGTAAAGATGAATTTGATGAAATACAGAAATACAGTGAGTATGATTCTCATTCGATATGTTTTTCGATATCTGCGTATTTATCGCCAAAAGATTGCGGAATTGTGAATTTAGATCATGTTTTTTCTCTTTTTTCATATGCACAATTTTGGCAATTTACTTGAAAACGAAGACAACATTTAAAATAAAGTGGCACAGGGCATTCTATATCTGTTTAACAAATTTCCATTATCCAACGTCTAAAAGTGCAAACTAAAACTCAAACGTTTGACATTTATACAAAGCTAAATACTGGTATAAGATAATGATGATTTTATCTGTGTAGAGAGGAAAAACAAAAAAAATGTGGGTATCAGAGTTTGTTATCTCCGAAGCATCCGTCCCTGGCGCCTTAGGACGTGCTAGCAATTCAAGTGCTGTTCGGAGCAGTGTCGAGGCAGGGTGTCCGGGGAGTGTCCGTAGGTGTGTCCGCAGTCCGAGGAGTGTCCTGGGAGTGTCCGCAGTCCGGGGAGTGTCCTGGGAGTGTCCGCAGTCCGGGGAGTGTCCTGGGAGTGTCCGCAGTCCAGGGAGTGTCCTGGGAGTGTCCGCAGTCCGGGGAGTGTCCTGGGAGTGTCCGCAGTCCGGGGAGTGTCCTGGGAGTGTCCGCAGTCCGGGGAGTGTCCTGGGAGTGTCCGCAGTCCAGGGAGTGTCCTGGGAGTGTCCGCAGTCCGGGGAGTGTCCTGGGAGTGTCCGCAGTCCGGGGAGTGTCCTGGGAGTGTCCGAAGTCCGGGGAGTGTCCGCAGTCCGGGGAGTGTCCGCAGGTGTGTCCGCAGTCCGGGGAGTGTCCGCAGTCCGAGGAGTTTCTGCAGGTGTGTCCACAGGTGTGTCCTCATCCCACTAAACAAACAATGAGATCGAGGCTAAAACTCCAACTCCTCTTCGCCCTCAGTCTACTGGCGCAGTGCCCGGCCCAAGGTATGGCTTGCTCTTACTGAGCTGTGTTGTCAACTCTCTTCGTGTGCTTATCAGTACAGCAACTCGGCGCATGAATTTAGCACTCCCTTGACATGCCCTTAGAAGAAAAATAGAACTTAACAGCTTCGTCTACCAACTTCTCAGTGTTATCTTAACTTTGCATATAGGGAAATAGGAGACAACAATAAACATACTGTGGTGAGTCACCTCTTGTTTACAATCACCACATAGTCATGACGCACTAATTTCCCCAAGGATAGATAGCCACTGTTATCTATTGTTATGAGCAGTGCTACTCTATTTCTGATTCTGTTTGTACACTATTCTCCTTGTTGTTTCTCGTTCGTTCGTTCGTTCGTACTCGCTTCCATGATAATAATGATAATAATTGAGCTAAATATAAGAAGATAAAGAAAAGGTAAAACCAGATTTCTTTCAGAATGCGAGAGTTATCACTTGAGAGGCTTCAAACTGCCAGTCGACTCCGGTCCGAGGAATTTCTCCGTTTTGCTGGAAAAGGATATGGAGCTTTGGATTCGGTTTGGAACCGTTGCAAATACTTCTGCAAGCGAAGAAAGGCAGTGGCACGACTTCAGAGTCTTACAGAAAGGTTCGTGTTGCCACATACTTCTGATGATAGTGATAATGATAATGATGATGATATATTATTAAGATGGTGATGGTGATATATATATATATATATATATATATATATATATATATATATATATATATATATACATATATATATTATCTATTAATATTAAAAATAAATATATGTATACCTATATATATATAAATATATATATATATATTATATATATTTATATTATATATAAATAATACTGTATATATATGACTCACAACATACGCGCACCACACACACACACAAACATACGCCACACACACAACACCACAACACACACACACACAACACGCCACACACACAACAC
>NW_028234444.1:4774416-4776916 GCF_977035675.1 Penaeus japonicus | reverse complement strand
ACTATTATCAAAAAAAAATAAACTGAGATTACGTTACCTGTTACAGTTAATTGGATTAAACAGAATATTGACTTTAAAAAAAAAAACATTATCCTTCCCATATTGGTATTTATATCATAGTCATATATAGCGCTCGCGCGGTCATTATGATGATGATGATATTAACATTATCATTAGTGTTACTACGATTACTCCTTCTTATCATTATAGTAAAAGCATATGTATGTCTCTTCCTTATTATCTCATTTCCTTTTTCAATAATATTAATAGGATTTACTAGGATCATCAATATCATCCTAATAACCATTTAAACTTTATCACCGTAATTAGTGTCACCAATGCAAGTATACTCCTTATTTTTTCTGTCTCCCCTCCACCCCCACCACACCCCACTCCACCACCACCCCTACCCCACAACCCATCCCACCACCACCCCCCACCCCAACCCTACTCCACCACCACCCCAACCACCATCCCACTCCACCACCACCCCTACCCCAACCCCACTCCACCACCACCATCCACCTCCACCCCTACCCCAACCCCATCCCACCACCACCCCTACCCCACTCCACCACCACCCCAACCACCATCCCACTCCACCACCACCCCCACCCCATTCCACCTCCACCCACCTCCAACTCCACCCTCACCCCACAACCCATCCCACCACCCCCCACCCCACCCCCACCCCCAGGCTGTGTATCCGAAGACGACAGCGAGACTCCATCCGACGGGGTAATTCTTCCGAGGTCCAAGGCTGCCTCCTCAACGACACTTATTTGGATCCTGATGGGGAGTGTCTTCCTGGTCGTCTTCCTCCTCCTTGTGGTCGTCCTGGTGTTATCAGTCAAGGTGAAGAAGCCCCCCCGCTCGGCACGACAGGTCGCGATTCCCGCTGAAAACCTTCCTCCTCGGGTTAGCCACGACCACCCGCACGACCCGGGTTCTGTAGCAGGTTCTGAAGACGACCAAGACGAGGAGCATGTCTATTGCTATGTCGACTTGGCCGTTTTGAAGTCCCAGCTGGACGAGGAGGAGAGGGCGGCGCGCACACAGCACGACGGAGACACGACCAGCCTGGCCAAAGTCGTCTCCATGAATTCTTTGTACGGATTTTATTCCGAATTCAGGCAATGTGGGGAGGAGGGGGAGGAGGAGGAGGAGGAGGATTAGGAGGAGAAGAAGGAGCAGGAGAAGGAGGAGGAGGAGGAGTAGAAGAAGGAGTAGGAGTAAAAGGAGGAGGAGGAGAAGAAGAAGGAGAAGGAGGAAATGGAGGAGGAGGAGGAGGAGTAGAAGGAGGAGGAGGATATGGAGGAGGAGGAGTAGAAGGAGGAGGAGGAGAAGGAGGAGAAGGAGAAGGAGGAGGAGGAGTAAAAGGAGGAGGAGGAGAAGGAGGAGAAGGAGAAGGAGGAGGAGGGGAAGGAGGAAATGGAGGAGGAGGAGAAGGAGGAAATGGAGGAGGAGGAGAAGGAGGAAATGGAGGAGGAGGAGGAGGAGGAGAAGGAGGAAATGGAGGAGGAGGAGGAGGAGGAGTAAAAGGAGGAGGAGGAGAAGAAGGAGAAGGAGAAGGAGGAGGAGGAGAAGGAGGAGGAGGAGAAGGAGGGGGAGGAGAAGAAGGAGAAGGAGAAGGAGGGGGAGGAGAAGGAGGAGAAGGAGAAGGAGGAGGAGAAGAAGGAGAAGGAGAAGGAGGAGGAGGAAGAAGAAGAAGAAGAAGAGGCGAAGGAGAGTGAGAATGAGAATGAGAATGTGAAAGAGAAGGAGGAAGAAGAGGTGAAGCAGAAGGAGAACGAGAAGAAGAAGAAAGAGGAGTAGAAGGAGAAGGTAAAGGAGTAGAAGGTGAAGGAGAAGAAGAAGGGGGAGTAGAAGGTGAAGGAGAAGAAGAAAGGGGAGGAGGAGGAGGAGAAAGAAGAAGAAGAAAGGCGAGGCAGATGTGACATACGACAATATGACAATATGAGTCACAGCAGAGTGAGTTCATTTCGAAAAGTCACGATCTGATATTCCCTTCTTCACTTTGTGGTGATGCTGATGATGGAAATTGTGCTGATAATGATAATCATCATCACCATCACCACTGTCATCATCTTCATCACCATAACCATCATCATTACCAATCATTGTCATCATTACATTGAAAAGGGATGACAATAAGTATAAATGATGTACAAGGATATATATAAAATTTGTAAATCTTGTGTTTGATATCTCTTTTGATGAAAATAAATTGAAGAAATGCTTATGTATTTCCACTTTGCCTATTTTCTTTGCGAAAAGAAATGAAAAACCCATGCAGGATTAGCAGACAGCGGTTATTGTAAGCAGAGCATAGCGGTTCAGCACAAGGGTTATAAATATAAGATTATGTCACGTGTTTTTATAGGAGTGGCTTCCTCTGTTTTTTTTTTCTCTCTCTCTCTCTCTCTCTCTCTCTCTCTCTCGGTCTCTCTCTCTCTTTATCTCTCTCTCTCTCTCTCTCTTTCTCAGTCTCTCTCAATCT
>NW_028234444.1:4766916-4769416 GCF_977035675.1 Penaeus japonicus | reverse complement strand
GAGAGAGAGAAAGAGAGAGAGAGGGGGGGGGGGAGGAGGAGGAGGAGGAGAACGAGAGCGAGAGAGAAAGAGAGAGAGAGAGCGACAGAGAAAGAGAGAGAGGAGTTGGGAGAGATTAAAAACTAGAATATATCTGCCAGCTGGAACATGAAAGCGACCTCAAGGTAGACAATCTATTGGAATATTGTACACCGTAAATTAATGCCCGTTTGATGTTTATTTGAAGCTGAAAATCATGACAATCAAAGAACATTGTTAATATGTAAAGAAGTATATGAGTAAGTGTGCATGTCCTTATTCCTTAGAGAGTCCTGTGTCAGTTTCCCGGCGTCTTCGGTTCCATTGAGGAAAACCCGAGACTCAACACCTCGCCCCCCCCCCCCGCCCCCCTTTGTCCGTCCACTCAAAGGGTTTCCATCGCACGAGAGAAGCTTTTGTGATTCACGATGTCTATTTCCGCGTCATTTCCTTAATGGCGTCCCGAGCGAGGGCAGAGGACCCCAGCCTCGTCTGCCCCGCCGTCCGGAATGACACTCCTGCAGGAGGGACTGGTGGTCGGTCGGTCGGTCGGCGCGTTGCAGGTCCTACGGACTCAACCGGAGGGGCTGCAAGATGGCCGAAGGAGCCCCCTTGAAAGGAGCTTCCGGAATATTCTTCATATTTTTTTTTTTCCCGAGGATTTTGGAATAGGGGTTTTTATGCGTGTGTATGTGTTGTGTATGGATTATGTACGTGGATGTGTGTGTGTGGTTGTGGTTGTGTACGCTCGCTCGTGTGTATGTGTGTATGTCTGCATGTGCGCTCTTATCTTCAAGCGAATCCTGTGGAGTGGCACAGGGACACAGAGCGCTGTCAACTTGTGCTTAAATTTTCTTTCTTTAATATTACGTATCTATTTGTTGTTGGCATTTTTCTTATCATTATTATCCTTGCCATTATTGCTGCTGCTATCATTCCTCTTATCAATGATATTGTTTTTCATATTATTGATGTTACTATCATTTTCATCATTATTATCATTTGTTGGTGTTTAGGTTATATTATTTAGAGAGAGAGAGAGAAGAGGAGAGATAGAGAGAGAGATAGATAGATAGATAGATAGATAGATAGATAGAGAGAGAGAGAGAGAGAGAGAGAGAGAGAGAGAGAAAGAGATAGATAGAGAGATAAATAGATAGATAGATAGAGAAAGAGATAGATAGAGAGATAAATAGATAGATAGATAGAGGAAGAGAGCGAGAGAGCGCGCGCTCGCGAGAGAGAGAGAGAGAGAGAGAGAGAGAGCGAGAGCGAGAGGGAGAGAGAGAGAGGGGGGGGGGGGGGGCCACATAGATAGTCAGGCGTATTATTAGCGACATTCATATGCAACGGGGCATAACGTTACAGAAACGTGTGTTTATCTTTACGGATTTTTTATGAAGAGACAATAAGCAGAGGGAAAATAATCATGTTTTTTTTCTTCTCTTAATTGATTTAATCTAATTAAGTAGGAGCAAACACATCAGATTTCAAGATTTTTTCTTTGTTTTCCTTTTACTTACGTACCTCGTTTTTCTTTTTTCTTTTCCTTTTTTTTGGCTTATTTTCCTCTTCTAAAAGTCATTCTATAAAGTTTATATCATTCCGTTTTTAAAATGTAAAATTGATAATCATCAACCATGCATAATAATGATGATAATTATGATGATAATGATGATGGTACTGTTGATGATGGTTAAAGTGATGGTGATGGTAATGATGGTGATAATGGCGATAGTGATGATGATGGTAATGATGATGATAGTTGTGATGATGATGGTGATGCTAATGATAATGATGATGATGACGATAGTAATGATGACTATGACGAAGGTAATGATTATTACAATTACTATAAACGTAATTATTACCATCAGCATTATCATATCATGATTTGAAAGTATGCATTCGGATCAGAACAATCAGAATTACATAATAATCATAAGAGGTTTATACACTGATTTTAATTAGACGATAAAATACGAAATTAACTCAATGTTCATTCTTTTGTTGGGGATTATTGCATTGTCCCTCCTTCTCTTCTCCTTTGTCTTCTTCTTCTTTCTCCTCTTCCTCTTTCTCCTCCTCCTTTTTCTCCACTTTCTCTCCTCTTCTTCCTCTTTCTCTTCTCCATCCTCCTCCTTCTTTCTTTTCCCTTCTGCTTCCTCTCTTCTCTTTCTCTCCTTTGTCATCTTCTGGTACTTCTTCCCATCTTTTCCCCTTTTTTCCTCTTCCTCCTTCTTCTTTTCCTTCTACTTCTCCTTTGTCATCTTCTTTTCTTCTTCCTCTTTCTCCTCTTCCTCTTTCTTCTTTTCCTTCTACTTCTCCTTTGTCTTCTTCTTCTTTCTCCTCTTCCTCTTTCTCCTCCTCCTCCTTCTTCTTTTCCTTCTCCATCTCCTTTGTCATCTTCTTTTCTTCTTCCTCTTTCTCCTCTTCCTCCTCCTTCTCCTTCTTCTTTTCCTTCTCCTTCTCCTTTGTCATC
>NW_028234444.1:4741916-4749416 GCF_977035675.1 Penaeus japonicus | reverse complement strand
AGTGAGAGAGAGAGAGAGAGAGAAATAGAAAGAGAGAGAGAGAGAGAGAAAGAGAGAAATAGAGAGAAAGAGAGAGAGAGAGAAGATATATCATCCACTCCTATGGTGCGGTTATTCACAATACAACAACATTTCTTCTCTTTCTCTCACTTCCACCGCTCATCCATGCCAGAATCCGTCGCTCTTAAGCCGTCGTCACATGGGCAACAATACATTGTAATTGTTGCAGTTATCAAGAACACAGAGTCACCGCAACCTGCACTGTAACCATTAAACCTTCATTGCAATTATATCTCAGCAACATTCGGAGCTTCTTTAATGCCGCAATAAAAAGGTAATGATAAAGTAACAATAAAGTAATTCTTAACAAAGTGATGATATAGATAGATAGACAGAGATATAGACAGAATGCATTGCTAAATTGATAGATCAATAAAGAGAATAGATAGTTAGATAAAGAAAAAGAAAAAAGAATACTACATCAGTATGCCCTTGATAGAAAATAATTAGTCACAACAAATAACTAATTACCATACATAATTTCGTAGAATAGCTAAAGACACACACACACACACAAACCGATTAAGACAGATAGCTAATAAGTTTCCCAATCTATAACTCTTCCTTACAGATTTTATGGGAAAAGTTTCACCGAAGGAAAAAGGAGTTTAAACACAGGGGGAGGGGAAGGGAAGGGGAGGGAGGGGAAGGGAAGGGAAGGGGGGAGGGGAAGGGAAGGGGAGGGAGGGGAAGGGAAGGGGGGAGGGGAAGGGAAGGGGAGGGAGGGGAAGGGAAGGGGGGAGGGGAAGGGAAGGGGGGAGGGGAAGGGAAGGGGGAGGGAGGGGAAGGGAAGGGGAGGGAGGGGAAGGGAAGGGGAGGGAGGGGAAGGGAAGGGGAGGGGAGGGAAGGGGGGAGGGGAAGGGAAGGGGAGGGAGGAGGGGAAGGGAAGGAGGGAAGAGAAGGGTAGGGGGGAGGGGAAGGGAAGGAGGGAAGAGAAGGGTAGGGGGGAGGGGAAGGGAAGGGGAGGGAGGGGAAGGGATGGGGGGAGGGGAAGGGAAGGGGAGAGGGGGTGGGAGGGTGCACCAGGGGAATCCCCAACCCTTCTTCTAACGAGACTATAAATCATGATATCTGCTGCCGGATAATTCGACAGACCTAGTAACCGACTTCTAAACTGTGGGACGATACAGTGTGCTTGCTTTGTACTTTTGTTTTCAATCACTCTCGTTCCCTAATGGTATTGTAGTGTCTTTGAGAGAGAGAGAGAGAGAGAGAGAGAGAGAGAGAGAGAGAGAGAGAGAGAGAGAGAGAGAGAGAGAGAGAGAGAGAGAGAGAGAGAGAGAGAGAGAGTATGAGAGAGAGAGGAGGGAAGAGAGAAAGAGAGAGAGAGAGAGAGAGAGAGAGAGAGAGAGAGAGAGAGAGAGAGAGAGAGAGAGAGAGAGAGAGAGAGAGAGAGAGAGAGAGGAAGAAATGAAGGAGGGGGGGATGGAATGAGGGTGTTATATGGTTTGGCGGGAGTGGGGGGAAATGGTGAATGGGAGGGGATTTTTTGAAGTGAGGGGATTGGTTGAGGATTGAGGAGAATATTTTTGGAGTTAGAGTAGTGGGGTGAGATGTTTTGTAGGTGTTGGGGGCGCGTGGTTATGGGGTGTGGTGAAGGGTTTTGGATATTTCCGGGGGTGTTGAAAGTGGAGAGGAGATGATAAGGTTGTGAATGTGTGGGCGGGAGAAGGAGGTGATAATTGTGGAATGTGAGTGTCTGTTGTGGGGAAGGGGATAGAGTAGGGTAGTAACGATGTGTAAATTATATGGAGGCGACATACGAGATATAGTCATAGGGAGTAGTGGAAGTTGAGGGTGTAGAATTTAGGATGCATCTATCGTACTTCCCCCTCGCGGCAGAAGAGCTATGTAAGAAAATATAAAAGGAGGTCTTTTGGTTTGATAGGTATGTCGATGTTGTTTTATTTTTTCATCTCTATTTTCCCTTTACCATTACATTCAACTACATCTTCAACCTTCTAACCCATGATCACCTTTCACCATGTACATACACCTTAAAGTCTCTTATCCCCCCCCTAGATATATACGCCCCACTGATCCGTCCCACCACCCGCCCTCGAATTATACTCTGGACACCTGTGTTCTGGTCCAAGAACGACGAACTAGAGAGAGAGAGTGAGAGAGAGTGAGTATGAGAGAGAGAGGAGGGATGAGAGAGAGAAAGAGAGAGAGAGAGAGAGAGAGAGAGAGAGAGAGAGAGAGAGAGAGAGAATAGACAGATAGATAGAGAGAGAGAGAGAGAAAGAGAGAAATAGATAGATAGATAGATAGAGACAGAGATTGCAACACATATTCGATGTCATGCAAGTCATTGTTTAGCAATAGCATCAAGAGTACACACGTGTTTGAAAAACAAACAAACAAAAAACAATTGCAAGAATCCTATCAATGTCATATCCATTATCTCTATTGCATAAATAAGCGTTCAAGCTAATGGACTTCCTGTATAGCAATGTTATGACACCCTCTCTTTCTCTCTCTCTCTTTATATTTCTCTCTTGTTATCTGTTTCCCTGCCTGTCTACCTGTATATCTCTCTGTCTTTAACACACACTCACTCACACACACACACACACACACACACACACACACTCACACACTCACACACACACATGCTCTCTCTCTCTCTCTCTCTCTCCCTCTCCTGCTGCTTAACTGCGATCTCGGTTCCTGGGTTTTCTCCTTTAATCGCCCCATTTCTTTCTCTCTGCTCACATCCACTATTCTAAGTTCAAAAAAATACTACTCTCTCTCTCCCTCTCTTCCCCACCTCTCACTCTTTCGGTAATTCCCTCTCTCTCACTCTCTCTCTTTCCCTCCATCCCCTCTCTCTCCCGCCCTCCTTCTCTCACACACTCTCTCTCTCCCTCTCTCACCCCCAGCTCTCCCCCAGCCTCCCACCTTCCCCCATCCCCACCCCCACCTCTCCCTCTCACTAACCCCCCCCCCACCCTTCCTCCACCCCACCCTTTCTCACTTTCATCCCCTTCCCCCCCCCCCTCCCACCCATCCACCACTTCTGTATGATTTATTCTTTATTTAGTTTATCTCTTAATTTAATTTCTTCCTCCCACCCTTCCTTCCTCCCTCCCCCTCACAAAAATTACCCTTTCTCGTCTCTCCTCCCTCCTAATCGGACACCCTCCCTATCTGTGGCAGCCCTCCTTTAGAAAAAAAAAAAAAAGGATTTTTATCAACGCCCTATTTACGCCCTATTTACGCCCTATTTACGCCCTAAACACGAGGCACACAAGCGGATCCTACAATCCTTTCCAGAGTCACCATCACCACCATCCTACCATCGATCATGCTCACCTGGCGGTAGGAAATACCACCCATACCACTCTACCAGGACTACAAAACCAACAGACGAGTCTCCCCTTAGACGAGAAATATTATGATCATACCACGGTATTAACCATCTTGTCAAGAACAAAGTCGTTTGGTCAGTGTGATTATGATGATGATGATGATAATGGTGGTAATGATGATGGTGATGATAATGAACAGCAGCTCTACTACGAATGGTGACCATAACAGCCATAATGATGATGATGATGATGATGATTATGATGATAGTGACGATTATGATTTTTATGATGATGATAATGACGATGATAATGCTGATGACAATATTAATGATTATGATAAAGATAACAATAATAATGATACTAATAATGATAACGACGGTTATAATGGGGATAATGTTAATAATGATAATAATGATAACGACAGTTATAATGGTGATGATAATAATAATGATAAAAAATCATGGTAATAACGATAATAATCATATAAATGATAATAATAGTACCACTATTAATGATAATAAATAATAATAAAAATAATTATGGTAATAATAGTAATAATAACATTAACAATGAAAATGATAATAATGATGATAATGATGATGGTGGTGGCAATAATGATAATGATTACTGTTATCTTTGTCACTATTTTTTTCAAGCTGATAACAAATTATGAAATTAAGATAATAAAAAAAATAATGATAATGATAACTATATGATAATCATGACCGTAAGATAAAAAAGTGATATACAAAAATAACACTGAAAAGAATAACTAATAATGAAAAAGAAAAAAATCACGATGAATTCTTATGAAGACCACAATAAGAAATAATTTTTCAAAAGCAAAAATACGAAGCTGGAAAGAGCAAAGAATTTACGTATTTTGGCGAAGAGACAGTTATACCTAATCGTTTTCTTTGAAATGACTTTGAGGGGTAAACTATTTAATTTACATTATTCTATTTCTTTTGGCCCTATATAAAAACCTCTTGTGATGTAGCGATGGTAATGATGATTATACTTATGATGATGATAATAAAAAGGATAATTATAATGATAATGATAAAAGGAATAATGTTAATTGTTATGACAATGCTAATGACAATGACGATAGGAGTAATAGTTATGATGATAATGATGATAGTGATGATTATAACAATGATAATATCAATGATGATGACGATGATGATAATAACAGTAATGATAATAATGAGGATAACACAAACAGTAATAATAAAGAATCATAATTATAATCATTATAGTTTTTTGTTATTGTCGCTATCTTTATCATTATCATCATAATTATCATTAATTTTATTATCATCATTATTTTCATTAGCAGTAGCAGTACCAGTATCAGCATTGGTATTACCATTATCATCATTATCATTATTATCATCTTCATTATCATTATTGTTATTGTCGCTCATATCACTGTTGTTGATGTAGAATTTCATTACAATTTTCTCATTTTTTATTAATTGCAGGGTAAGTTATATTATTATTTATTGATCATCTAAGATTTATTATCATGTATAGTTATCATTTATTATTATTCATTATTATTATGTACTTATATTATGTTAAGGGATGTTTTAAATATTCATTGATTTCATAAATATATATTATTAGGTTGTATAACTAGGTTATTAGTGTGTGTGTTACTATTCTGTTCATACGCACTTTATTATTACCATTGCATAACGTCCGATGTTTGGTTTGTCGCATTAGCTTATTATTATTATAATCATTGAAGTATGATTGTTATTGTCTCTATCTTTTAAAGGATTTGGTTAGATTGCGATGTTATTGTCAGTTATCCTATATTTATCATATAAATCTATTATTATCATTATCATTATCATCCTCAGTTTTATTATCATCATTATCATTATTAGTATTACTATTATTATAATTAGTATCAGTATACTATTGCTTTTATCATTATCATCATAATTATTGTCACAGTCATTATCATCTCTATCATTATCATTGTAATGATCATTATCATTTTTGTTATTATCATTATTATTATTATAATCGATAGTATATCAACATCCTTATCACTATAGTTATCATTATCGTAATCATCATCCTAGTTCTTGTTATTATCATCATTTTATTACTATCGCTACTTTCATCGCTATTATTATAATCGATATCTGTTCATTCACTGTAAATATATATTCAATTCTGTGACTTTTCTTTATTTATTGAAATTCATTATATACAGCAAGGCAATTAGGGAATGTGTGTGTGTGTGTGTGTTTGTGTATGTATATGTGTGTTTATGTGTCCATGTGTGTGTTTGTGTGTGTGTCCATGTGTGTGTTTGTGTGTGTGTGTGTGTGTGTGTGTGTGTGTGTATTTGTGTGTTTATGTGTGTATGTGTGTATGTGTGTTTATGTGTCCATGTGTGTGTGTGCGTGTGTGTGCGTATGTGTTATAGTCCGTGAGTGCTTAATTTCCGACGAAAGACGGCATATATCTTAATCTCTCGAGGCCTAACGAAGTACTGTGTAAAGTGAGTTCAAGTTTACCGGACGACTAAAAAAACAAATAAACAAACAAAAACAAAAAAACATTCAGTAATAGTCTCCCCTCGCAGCTAGGCCAACGAAAACGGAGGAAAGAGCTGAAGAAAAAAACTCTCTGCATGGTTGTGTTTGTCACTTCATCAAATTCCAAGCTGTCTGCCTGTTAGTGCATGTGCGTTCGGGTGTTTGAATTTCGATTATGTCAAGAATCAAGCACTGTATGAAGTTTGCCCAAGCAATTTGCCCATCATGATCAGGTAGATCTTATACAAGCACTGTGCTTTGCTTAAGTTGTTGAGTCCATTGTGTAGTTCTGATCTTTGCCTGGAATGAATAGCAGTTCTAACTAATGATTTTTGTTCTTCATATTGTAAACATAACAGTATTGTACTTGAAAAACAACTGGATCATACTAAAGCCTAACATAACGTTGATGTATTTTGTAATTGAATGTATTTTGTAATCAAGTCTTTTCTTTCATTATTTATCAGTATTTGGGTCTATCGTCTCCTTTCAATATCTATAATTTCTAAATTACAATGATTTAAATAGATAGTTAGCTTGTGAAGACGTGAGTGATCAACAATACAATCAACTGAGATTACGTGGTGACTGGTGGGATGTTCACAGGGGTCTATTGGATTTTTCTGTTGCGAACGGAACAAGGTATGCACGACCGATATACACGCGATATGCTCGTGTTATGCCAAAGTGCGGTGGTTAGGTATGGGTCTTGTATTTTACTAAATAATGAATCTTTATTTATTTATTTATTTTTTATTTTTTATTATTATTATTTTTTTTACATTATTGAGTCCGTATTTTTCTATTATTATCACTCTCATTATCAGACATTTTCAGTGAGACAGACTGTGGTCATTACTGAGATGAAGGGTCTGGGGCACACATGAAAGGGGGTGGTTGGTGATATTGTATGTTATGATAGAGATCGGACACCCAAAATTACTTAGTAAGGAAATGATACTACCTAGTTAGTTTATATTTTTGGATGATTTCTCATTATCCTTAACAAGGTGTCGGGGGGAGGTTTCGTTGTGAAAGGCAGGCAGGCAGAAAGAAAGGAAAGATTGCAGAAAGGAAGAAGAAGAAGGAACTGGGAAGATAGCAAGAGCTATCCCCTCCTTCCTTCAGAGACCTCCCCTCCCGAAAGAGCCGAACTCATCCTCCCTTCTTCCCTCCAATGAACTCCCCCTACCCCCTCCCATCCTCTCTCCCTCTCTCCCTCCCTCCCTCTCATCCTCCCTCCCTCCCTCCCTCCCTCCCTCCCTTCCTCTCTCCCTCCCATCCTCCCTTCCTTCCTCCCATCCTCTCTCCCTCCCTCCCTCCCTCCCTCTCATCCTCCCTCCCTCCCTTCCTCCCTCCCTCTCATCCTCCCTCCATCCCTCCTATCATCTCTCCCTCCCTCCCATCCTCCCACCCTTCCTCCCTCCCTCCCATCCTCCCACCCTTCCTCCCTCCCTCCCATCCTCCCACCCTTCCTCCCTCCCTCCCTCTCTCCCTCTCTCCCTCCCTCCCTTCCTCACACACGCGCAGAGAGAGAGAGAGAGAAAGAGAGAGAAAGAGAGAGA
>NW_028234444.1:4716421-4718921 GCF_977035675.1 Penaeus japonicus | reverse complement strand
TATGGATTTGGAAATTAAAACCGAACCTTAATTAATATATTTCTTCTACTGATGTTGAAATTTTAAAATAGTAGTCCATCATCCCATTTTCTTTGTTTCGCATTCCGATAGGTTTTTGTTTGCCTCTCGGAACGCCCAGACGCTCCACTGCCTCGTTGAGGTTTAGTCATGGACGTCAAGCTCCTGTGTTTTTCATTGTTCTTCTTTGTATTTCTTGGTTAGTATTATCCCCAGTTACTTAATCTGTGTCATGAAGTATTCTTGTACCTTTATATTTAGCATTTGATGGTTTTAAGAAGTAATTTTCAAGTTTTAATAGACTTTTTGTTCAACCGGCTTTTTGTCACTCAGACGCTTGGGCCCTAGTCATACGTTTTTCACCTATTAGTTTTATTATTTATATCAATTTCTGTGATATTTCTTAGTCAACACATAGATATTAAGTCATAGGAATGTTTTAATGTTTTCATAAGAGGTTTTATAACTTTTGATTGTAATTTCAACCTTTACTATATAATTTGATTGTTTAACGGATATTGTACGTACTTGTTCTACCAATTTTTGAAATTGTTTTCATTAAATCTTGAATAACCCTTGTATAATCTGTTCTTGTAACATTATTTTGATTTCAATATAATAGTTGATCTCGTAACGTTGCTTAATACATTATTCAATCTTGTAACTCCATTTTTACCTCTGTGGTGTTACCACAATTAACATGTAAATATTGTTATATATTGTACATTTTATTAAAGGATAATTGAAAGTCCTTTTTTACAGTTAAAACCACTGAAGATGAGTGTTTGAACGCTCGAAACGTTTTAGGTTCCAATTTTTAATAAAGCAGTTTTGAAGGTCGTTTGTCATATATATATATATATATATATATATATATATATATATATATATATATATACATATATATATATATTCATTGTACTTTCAAATAACTGTATACTTTTATCTATTGACATTACATATTGGATTGTAAAGGAGCGTCCCAGATGTAGGACAAAATAGGCTTATCATAAACAACAAATGCAAACTCGTGAAAATATTGTAAAAGCAGATTTAAGTCGATTTCCCGCCAATCTGCAGCCATCGTTTTCCAATATCACCGATTGAAAACTTCAAACATATCAAATGCTACGTATAACCATATTTGGATTATTTCTTCCGAGAATTTTCATATCATTTCGGTATTTTATGTGAGTACTATAAGTGTTTGTAACACCGTTTCTTTGGTTCATGGAAGCGGCTCCTGACTAGAACCATATACATGACACACACACACACACACACACACACACACACACACACACACACACACACACACACACACATATACATATACATATAAACATACATATATTCATATACACATATATATGTTGTGTGTGTGAGAGAGAGAGAGAGAGAGAGAGGGGGGGGGGGAGAGGGAAAGAGAGGGTAAGTGAGCGAGAAAGAGAGAGAGAGAGTGAGTGAGAAAGAGAGAGAGAGAGAGAGTGAGAAAGAAAGAGAGAGAGAGAGAGAATGAGAGAAAAAGAGAGAGAGAGGGAGGAAGGGAGAGAAAGAGAGAGAGAGAGTGTAACCATTGTATTTACATATATTATGTCTGCTGTAATTGTTATTATGTAAATCGAATATAATTTGCTGGTGTATGCTTCTGCTACTGTATTCTATATAAAGCAATCATCAATGTAATCTGCATCTTTCATGTTACTCTAATTTTTATATATTCTACCACATACACATATATACATACATATATGTATGCTCCTTGCTTCACCTATCTGTCTACCCCTCTCACGCCAGACATACCAGTGTTGTTTTGTCTATGTATTGATGCAGCACATTCCAAATGCCACATGTCACAAGAAAACAGGTGATTCACACACATCCTGAGACAAGTCACACATTGTGGTAGAGAGTCTCCTCTCGGGGAGCAGAGGAGCAACACCTCGCTCCTCCTCGGAGGAGCAGCCCTCACTCCAACGTCCTACTGTTCAAGCTTAGCAATAAACCAAGAATGTTCTTCACACCCTAAGCCACGTTACCACATACAAGCAGTATCCAAGTCGGACCTGTTAAAGAGAAAGAGAGAGAGAGAGAGAGAGAGAGAGAGAGAGAGAGAGAGAGAGAGAGAGAGAGAGAGAGAGAGAGAGAGAGAGAGAGAGAGAGAGAGAGAGAGAGAGAGAGAGAGAGAGAGAAAGGTTATAGTAATGATAACACAAAGTTTTGATATTGTTATCTCATTATCATTGTCATCATCATTATCACTGTATCAAAATATCAGTTTCATATCATATAATTTTATCATTACTGTAATCATTAGTGTCATCATCATTATAGTCAACAGTATGAAAACAAAATCTCTATTATCTCCATCATCATCATGGTGAGCATCCTTTTTATTTGCTTTGTAAACATTAACATCATTAGCATTCATATTAAACGTAAATTTACGCATCACGTAAATTACATTTGCAGTTAATGCGCT
>NW_028234444.1:4692304-4693821 GCF_977035675.1 Penaeus japonicus | reverse complement strand
TCCAGACAAGGTCGACCTTGAGATCTATATAGGGCCATAATTCCCTTTCCGTCGAGGACTGTTGGCCAAATTTCTGTGACTTTCAGAGAAGCAGCTCGATAGATTCTACTCATGTGTCTGGTGAATTTATGTCCTTCATTAACATCGACTCCCAATTTTGAAATGTGATTTTGGAGTGGGAATTCTAGTGAGTTCGCTGGTCTATAGGAAATTATCTTCACGACTGTAGGATGTGGTGTGTGTGGAGTCGTCAACATATGCATAAAATTCCGGATGTTGTTCGAGTGTATCATCAATGTTTATATTGGTCCGAGAATAGAACTCTGTGGGACCGATGCTTGTACAGGATATTTCTGTGATGACTGACCTTCTATGACGATTCTGATAGTCCTCTCTCCAAGTTAGTTTTCCAAGAGTTCTAAGAGGTTACCAGGAGCCCTTTATGCCACATGCGGTCGAATGCAATAGCCTGCAATAGCGAGAGCAACAGCCCAGAGTCGAGGGCATTCTGTCAGTCTTAGGTAGATAGAAGAAGATCAGACATGGACCTGGAAGGGCGGAAGCCAAACTGCCTATTTGAGAGTTGGTTGTGATAATTCTTCGATATTACGATAAAAAAAAAGTTTTTTTTTTTTTTTTTTTTTTATTGTGGGAGAGCAAGTTCATCAACGCATTTGTGTAAGATGTGTTGGCTCGAATCATCAGACCCTGTTGCCTTCTTGGTTTTTAGACCCTGAAGACATCTGACTTTTCCTCTATCAACTGAGATGGTATCTAGGGATTCTTGACACGTTTGTTGGGTGTGTGGAGGAGCTCCTTCAAGGTAATGATCATTTACTGTCATTTTCCCACTGAACATTCAGCCAAAAATCTCAGCTTTTTCCTGGTTAATAAAAGCAACCGTTACATGTTCAGTGGAGGGTGTTTTTGAAAAAAATCTCCTCGGTGTTCCTTAATGAGATTCCACCAGGCTTTGCTGCCAAGTCCTGAGCCAGTTAAATTGTTTTTGGTGACTCCTTGCCATCTTTGCTGAGCCCATTCACGTAGGGCAACTATTTCTTTACAAGTACGTTTGAAGAGGTTTCTGTTGGAGCTTGTGAAATTCCGTTTGTAATTATTCCATGACTTGTACTTGTTTTCAACAACAATACGACTGAATTCAAGCCATGGTTGGTCAGTTGGTTTGTCAATATATATGCGATGTGGAACATAGTTTTCTTGAATCTGAAGAAAGGCTGTTTGTAAATGTTAAAACTTTGGCATTGGCAATACCAACCAGGATTCTGTCCCAGAACATAAACGAAAGTTCCTTCTTCATTAAGCTCCAGTCTGCCAGTTCCTAAAACCATTTTTTTTTTTTTTTTTTTTTTTGTACGGGTTCTTCTTCAGCAGGAACTAAGTTAACCCTGAAGGGAAAAAAAATCATCATGGTTCTCAAGTCTATGGGCAGTAAGAAGGTCCTGTGCTGTCCGGAAGAAATGATAGTTGAAGTCATAAGCAATCAGTAGATTGTAGCA
>NW_028234444.1:4667304-4669804 GCF_977035675.1 Penaeus japonicus | reverse complement strand
CATATTTACACAATAAAACAGACTCACTTAGAAATCCATAATGAAATACAGCTAGATAAAAATCGATTCCCATTACATAAAGAAAGAACTTAGATAGATCCATATCAAATAATGGATGCAGTCAGATATACTTCCCCCAAATAAAAGCTGCAGTTAGATTTCTATCGTGTAAATTATTCAGAGAAAGAGATATTGCGACTAAAAGCCAACGCGGATGCCATCAGAAAGAGATTAAACCGGTCTGCCCGGATCACATCCCTCGACAAAGCTGTAAGCGAGGATATTCCACTGAGTTCCTCTTGATTCCTATATGCCTTGCTTTATCTGGTGTATCTGCATCAATTCTTTGTTCTTTTTCCTTTTTATGTTTTTTTTTTTTTTTTTTTTTTTTTTTTTTTACCTCTTATTTTTTCTGTCTCGTTCTGGGGTTTGTTCTGCTTTTTTTTTTTTTTTTTTTTTGGTTTATCCTTTTTTTTCTTCTTCTTCTTTTACCTTCTGTCATTGTCTTCCTCTTCCTTCTTCTTCTCCTCCTCTTGTGTATCCTTTTTTTTTTTCTTTCTTCTCTTATCGTTCTTCCTTTTCTCCTCCTTTATGTCCTTCGCTTACTTTTTCTTCCTCCGTCCTTCTTTCTCCTCCTCGTTTTTCTTCCTTGTCCTATGCCCTTATTCTTCTCCTGTTATTCTCTTCCTTTTCTTCCTCTTTCTACACATCTTTCTATTTTTTTCCTCTAGTATATCTTTTACTTGCTTGTTATTCCTCCGCCATCATGCTCTTCCTCCTCTTTTCTTAATTATTATTAATTTTTTTTACTTCCTCCTGTATCTTCCTCTACTATATATCTCCTCAAGTTTGTCCTCCTCCTCCTCTTCCTCCTCTTTTTCTATTTTCGAATCAGGAGACAGAGATGAGGTAAACAATTATCGCCCCATTTCTCTACTCCCAGTAATGTCGAAAGTTCTTGATAAAATAGTCGCAAATCAATTAACAGCATTCCTGGGAGCTAATAACCTTCTATCTAACACCCAACATGGATTTAGAATTAAGCTATCAACCGAAACAGCATTATTGAAAATCACATAGACAATAACGAAATAAACTTGCTCATTCTATGTGATTTACCGAAGGCCTTTGACAGTGTTAACCATGAAATTCTTCTCAACAAACTAAGAAATCATGGAATTGATAATTATTGGTTTAGAAATTACTTATCTACCAGAACTCACTCTATCAATATACTTGAAAATCTGTCATCAACACAAGAAATATAAGTCTCATTTGGTGTTCCACAAGGCTCCATATTAGCACCCAATCTCTGTATATCAAAAGATCAAATACGAAAACAGGGGCAAGAAATATGCAGATCCTAGGACTAATGATCTGGAACCATCTGTCACAACATCTTAAAAATGTTTCTAACCTAAATACATTTAAAATAAAATTGAAAGAATATCTCCTGAATTATCAATGATATCAGGCGCTTGAACATCAAACTAAACACGGTAGTTCAGTCATTTGTAATGTTAACATGTTGTCTATATTGGCCACAATATAAACAACTGTGTTATTATAAAATGTAAATACTATATATGTAAGTAGAATAACCATTGTAATTAATGGAATAAAGTTATTTGAATTTGAATTTGAATTTTGTTCCTCTCCCTCCTCTTTTCCTCGTCTTTCTCCTCCTCTTCCTCCTCTTTTCTTCGTCCTTCTCTTTCTGTGCAACCTACATCTCCTTCTCCATCTACCCTGCATCCTTATCCACCTTCTCCTTTCCCTTTCGTCATCTCCTCCATTACTTCTTCCTCCTCATCATGTGCTTCCTCCTTCTCCTCTTTCTCTTCCTGTGCACCCTCTTTTCCTCCTCCTCCCCCCCCCTCCCCCCTCCCCCCATTCCTCATCAGAGAATCCACAGGTAAAATTTAAATCACCTCAATAAATCTGAAGCAAAAATGGATTACTCAATAAATCGCTGGCAGGAGGTAACTAGAAAAGATATATAGAAAAGCCGCTATTTGCCGAAGCAAAGCTGACCTCCTCAAGAGAGAGAGAGAGAGAGAGAGAGAGAGAGAGAGAGAGAGAGAGAGAGAGAGAGAGAGAGAGAGAGAGAGAGAGAGAGAGAGAGAGAGAGAGAGATACACACAAGCACACATTCACACACACACAAACTCAGAGAGAGAGAGAGAGAGAGAGAGAGAGAGAGAGAGAGAGAGAGAGAGAGAGAGAGAGAGAGAGAGAGAGAGAGAGAGAG
This sequence comes from Penaeus japonicus, assembly GCF_977035675.1. Lineage (NCBI taxonomy): Eukaryota > Metazoa > Arthropoda > Malacostraca > Decapoda > Penaeidae > Penaeus > Penaeus japonicus. The sequence goes on along the minus strand of NW_028234444.1, from coordinate 4,667,553 downwards.
AGAGAGAGAGGGAGAGTGGATTGAGAAAGTGGCTAGAGAAAGAGAGCGAGAACGAGATAGAGAAAAAAAAAAGAGAGAGGGGGAATAGGGAAAGAGAGAGAAAAAGAGAAAACTAGGGAAAGAGAGAGAGAAAAAAGAAAGAAAGAGGAAGACAGCCAAAAAAATCATAAAATAAATAAAAAAATACACGGAAAATGAAAAAGAACAAAGATGCTTCCTGACAGATCTTTTTCACTGCATTCCTCTAAA
>NW_028234444.1:4638048-4648048 GCF_977035675.1 Penaeus japonicus | reverse complement strand
GTGAATATCACACAGCTTGTTCGATCAGCAGCTTTCCTGTGTGTAAATATATCCTCAAAAAAAAAATAATAAAAAAATAAATAATAATAATTGTTTCGACGTAAGAATAATAGACTAGCTACTAATAGGCTTGTCCTTGTCTTCTCTTGTTATCTGAGCACTCTTTTCCCTTTTTGTCCATTAAGTTTCCCCTCTTCTCCTCCTTCCGTGCCATCGGCGTTCATTGTTTCCAACAATCGCTTTCGTTTTGTTTCCTCTCACAAGTTTCCCAAACCCCTTGTCTTTTTTTTTTTTTTTAACATAAATAACTCTTTCAACTATAAGAGTCGCTTTGGTCATAGGCGAATAATATAATGATTATATGACAAATAATAATTCCATAAAAACGAAATTACGTATCAAGCAAACAAACTCACATAAACAAAAAAAACAAAAAAACAATCAAGAAAATCCATAGAACATCAAAGACAAGATTACGATTAACAACTAAAAAAAGTAGAAAAATAAAAAAAAAATCCTCAGAACAGACTGTGTCATTCGATCGGAATGACACGTGTAGTCATGGTTGTTGTTGATAGTAGCGCTGTGCCAATTTCCCTGAACATATTACACAAAACACAAACACGGACAAAGGGTTACCTGTGATGTAGAGTGCGTGACCCTTATTAGATTAAGGCTCGGGATAGTGACCTCTGTCTTTAATGCAACATGACCAGCCTCCCCCATAGCCCCGTTGTCTCTCCGTCTGTCTGTCTAGGTGTCTGTGTACCTGTTAAGTTGTCTGCGTGTCTGTTAAACTGTCTGTTTAGCAGTCCGTGTGCCACTCGACCTTTCTGGCCTGTTTCTTGCTTGGCCTCGGAAACGTACACAAGAGAGGCAAGGGAAATAGAGGAGAGGGAGGGAGGGAGGGAGGGAAAGAGAGAGAGGGAGGGAGAGAGAGAGAGGGAGGGAGAGAGAGAGAGGGAGGGAGAGAGAGAGAGAGAGAGAGAGAGAGAGAGAGAGAGAGAGAGAGAGAAAAAGAGAGAGAGAGAGAGAAGGAAGGAAGGGAGGGCAAAGAGAGGAAAGAGAGAGAGAGAGAGAGAGAGTAGAGAGAGAGAGAAGAAGAGAGAAGAGAGAGAAGGAGGAGGTGAGAAAGAGAGAGAAGGGAGGGAGGCTGAGGGAGAGAAATAAAAGAAAGAGAGAGAAGGAGGAGGGAGAGAAAGAAAAGAGAGAGAGAGATAAGGAAATAAAGATAACGGAGGAGGGATAAGAGAAGAGAAAAGACAACAGAAAGCGTGTTTTGTCTTTATTTTGTATGTTTGCTACGTATTTGAGCATTAAAGCATGTAGCGTTGGTGGATTTATCAAATATGCTGTGAAATGAAGCCACAACCTGACACTAAGTAAATCCCAATCTAAACAAAGTCCAACATCGAAACCAGGTTGAATAGTCCTCTTGTAAAAAAAAAAAAAAAAAAAAAAAAATTCAACATCATCTCCAGGTTCAATTTTCATTCCATCTAAAGTTATAATGAATATTGCGTGATATGCAATCAACACTGAAATTGAAAAAAATAGAGAGAGAATGGTAAGGTTTTGAATGCTATTGAAGTCCTGATACCGGTTTATAACATCGGAGATTGCAAACATGATACTGTTGCATTTCGGTGATGCCACTCGACAAGAGAGAAAGGATATTTTGAATAACTATCATGATAACATAGATTAACTTGCTGTGAGCTTTTGTTGCGTCGTGGATATGCGTTTGATAATTATATGATTTTTGTGTTTATGTATTATTATTGTTATTTATTTATTTTTTTTCCTTGCGTTCTCTCTCTTCTCCCCCCCCACCTCTCTCTCACGACATCTCATCTCTTCATCTCTCTCCCTCTCTCCTCTCTCGCCACTCTCCCATCGCATCTCCCTCTCTCCTCCACTCTCTCTCTCCCTCTTCTCCTCTCCTCTCCTCCCATCCCCTCTCTCTCTCTCCCTCTCTCTTCTCGCTTCTCCTCTCCTCCCTCCTCTCTCCTCGTCCCTCCTTCTCTCTTCTCTCCTCTCCCCTCCTCTCTCTCTCTCTCTCTCTGCTCCTCTCTTCCTCCGCCTCTCTCTCTCCCTTCCTCTCTCTGCTCGCTCCTCTCTCTCTCTCTCCTCTCTCTGCTCTACCTCATCATCTCCTCTCTCTCTCGCTCCCCTCACTCTCCTCTCCTCTTTCTCCTCTCTCTCTCTCTCTCTCTCTCTCTCTCTCTTTCTCTCTGTCTCTCTCTCTCTCTCTCTCTCTCACACTTCACTCACTCATTTACTCGCTATGTCCCTCTCTCATTCCCAATAACCTTCAAGCATTTTTTGTTTTTTGTTCGTGTACGAAACCACGAATGTGTGACTAAGAAATTTCTAATGAGTCTTATGAAAGATTAACTTAAGCCATCCAAGCTCTGGATCCATTATTTCACCAAATGATGAAATAGCAACAATTAAGACAATTAAGAATAATAAGATAACGATTAAGACTAAGATAAGAATGACGAAGGATCAATAAATCTTAAAAGTGATAAAATGTGATAAACAGTAATAATGATAGGAATATAACCAGTAGTAAGACTAATGTTAATGATAACACTGAAAATCATGATAATAACAATAACAATAACATCAAACACAAAGATGATAACAGCTACATTTAGTTTATGATTATAATGATTATGATGATTATGAAAATAACAACACCAAGAAATCTCAATTTTTTCCCCTTTTCAGTTTGAAATGTACGAATTTCGAACAGGACCGTATCGTCCTACTAAAATTTACAGGCTGCTTCCTCTTGCATATACGAAAAACAGTCTGAAACGCAATTTTTTTTTTTTTTTTTTTTTTTTTTTTTTTGGGGGGGGGGTGTGGCTTGCATGCATGGTGTATTTTCCCTAGATAAGGGGCAAGGTTATTGAACACAAGCAAGCATATCAGAATCACGCTATACTCACAATGGTGATAGGTATGATGATATTGATAATGATAGTGATAATAATGGGAATGATAATAATAATCAACATCATACTAATGATGATAATAATAATGATAAACATAATTACTGTCTCTCTCTCTCTCTCTCTCTCTCTCTCTCTCCCCCTCTTTTTCCCCCTTTCTTTTTCCCTTTCTCTTCTCCCCCTCTCTTCCCCTCTCCCCCCCTCTTTTCTCTCTCTCCCCCTCCCCTTCTCTCTCCCCTCTCTCTCTCCCCTCTCCCCCTTCTCTCTCTCTCTCTCTCTCTCTCTCTCTCTCTCTCTCTCTCTCTCTCTCTCTCCTCCCCTTCCGACCTTAGTTGTCCTGTGACTTGACCTGCGTCTGAGAGGAAAAGGGTAAAGATACTTCTTCGGCCGAATCCAATTACGGCGAAGAGGACAACAACATGCCAAGAAACCCCCCTCGATGAATATGAAGACAGACAACGGTGAAAAAGAGGAAGGATAAAAAACAACTATATATACCCTACATATATTTATATATATATATTATAAAATTATATATATTATAATATATAATATTAATTTTTTTTTTATGATATATATTATATATATATATATAATATATTTTAAATATTTATTTAGATATATTATATATTATAGATATATATATATATATTATATATATAAAATAATATATATTTTATATTATATATCTAATATAATTTGTGTTTGTGGGGTGTGTGTGCGTGTGTGTGCGTGGGTGTGGGTGTTTATTTTGTGTATATGTATATGTATATGTATATATATATATATATATATATATATATATATATATATATAATATACATATATATATATATATATAACATTTACCCACACACACACACACACATATATACATATATATATATATATAATATATAGATATATATATATATATTATAATATATATATATATATATATATAGTATAAATATATATATATAGTATATATTTTTTTTTTAAATACATAATATAAATGTAAATATATATATATATATATATAAAAATAATTATATATAATATATATATATATATATCTTATATAAATATATATTGTATGTAAGATGTATTTACATGTATATATATTTGGTATATATATAAATATATATATATATATATATATTTATATATATATTATAAAAAAATATGAATATGATATATATATATATATATATATATCTATATATATATAAATATTAATAGATATAAATATATATATAAATATATATAAATATAATATATACAAATCTAATATATATTTATATGTCCAACAATAAATGACTTATTTATCATCTAATCAACACTATATCTTATAAATTAACAATATAATTATCAAACAATATATCTAAATAAACTATATATGTTTAAAATCAATCAACATAAAAGAATCAAAATAACTATCCAAATATCTAACTACAATCAGCTCTAACACACTCAGATAAACACACTACACTCTGGACAAAATCAATACCATCTCTATAAACTACTCAAACAATCACTATAGATCTCTCACTCTCACTAATAATACTACACAACACACAATTCTCTCCATTAACATCTCATATCACTATAAATATCTCTCTAAAAACAATGAACACACAAACAATCTCACACACACACTCTAACTATATACTAAATCTCCTCTCTCTCAATCAAAAAATATCAGAACCCTCCAGTCTCAGACCACACCTCAAATCCAAACCACACACACACAAATAGCACAAACAAACAGCTCACACATAAACACCTAAACATAACTAACAATGTTTCTCACTACCACTCACTCAGCTATCACTCTCACTCACACACCCACAAACCAACCACTCACTCTCTCTCATCATCTCAAACTAACTCTCACTCACTCTGATTTAACACAAATTCCACACACACAAACATCACACACACACACACAAACCACACACACTCAAATATCTCAAATATATACACCGACACAACACAAAAACACTCTACACTCACAAACTAACACACACACTAACTATCTCTCACATCACTCCCACACACACACACACCTAAACAGACTAAACCACCCCACACAGTACACACACACTCAATAACTCACACACACACACACACACACACACACACACACCCCCCCCCCCCCCCCCACCCCCCCCCCCCCCACCCACCCCACCACACACACACACACACACCCACACACACACACTCTCTCCTCACACACACACACACACACTCACACTCACACACATACACATGACCCTCTCACACAAACAAACCCACACCACCACACACACACACTCTATCACAAACACTATCTTACAAACCTCTACTAACACACATCACTCACTCAAACACAAACTAATAAAAAAACAGACACACAAACTCACACTCTCAACACTCACTACACAAAACTACCTACTCAAACCACTCTCCCACACAATCTATATACGAATACTTAGATAGACTAGAGAAAAGAGTTGGGGGAGGAGAGACTCTTTGACTGTGACGAGTTTATTGAGACAAGTGATTACGTCATCTCAAACGTCTGAGGTGTAACATAGGTTATCCTCACCCACTTTAGTCCTCTTTTGGGCTCAATATATTTTAGAAAAAACCTTACAGCTATGGTCAACATGTAGAAGTATTCTATTACAGAAACAAAAGAACGGGTCATTATCACAAGCATTCCCAGTTAATGTTTGCATATCAGGAGGAGAACGATTTATAAACAGTGATGGATTATCACCCTCGTATGCTAAGAAGTCCTGCTCCCCTGAGGTCACATGTTACATACTTGAAATATGTGCCGACATATATGTTGAAAAAACTATGGGATGATCCTGGAGGAAAGAATTTATCCGAAAGTCAAGTAGTATGTTAGAGAAAGAGATCAATAGAGAGAGAGAGAGAGAGAGAGGTGGATATGAGAGGAGGGTGAGGAGAGAGAGAATGAGAAAGAGAAGAGAGAAGGAGGTAGAGTGAGGGGATAGATATTCTAAAGAGTGGAGATAAGGAGGAGAAGGAGGGAGAGAGGGAGAGGAGAGAAGAGCGAGGAGTAGAATGAGAAGTGCAGATGAGGGAGAGAGGAGAGAGATGAGAGAGGAGATGCGATCGGCAAAGGGAGGGGAGTGGAGAGGAGAGAGAGAAGAGGAGGAGGAGGAGAGAGAAAGACAGGGAGAAAGAAAGAAAGAGAGAAAAAAGGATTCAGGAATATTCTTAAAAAAAGGAGACTACCCAACTTCTAAGGATGATACACTAAGCCAGCTCTTCTGACAAATAAGCAGTCTACGTTATATCTAAGCGATCAAGCCAGTGTCATAGGCTACAATAATTTCCACAGATCGAAGTCCCACTTTTACGCAACAAAAAGGCTTTCTTTATAAGAAAAATACGTAACAAAAAAAAAGAACTTTTAGAACAAAACGTAAAAAAAAAAAAGAAAAAGTAAGAAGAATAAAAAAAAAAAAAAAAAAAAAGGAAGAAGCAGAAAAAACAAAATGGCATCTGATTCCTACACCAATTCGAGCTTTTGCTTTGGGGTGGGAGACAGATCCTCGAGCGCTCACTAAAGATTGTCCCTCTTGCAAGATGCTTCTCTTTGGACTTCAACTTCGGGATGGCGGACACAGGAGAGGAGCTTTTGCGCGGAGATCGAGGTGATGAGTAGCGCGCGTCTCCTCGTAACTGATAATCTTCCCGTTTCATAGCATGAAGCAAGAGGGATCTTATTCCTTCTTCCCCTTCTTCCTCTTTTACTTATTGCTCCTTCTTAAAGGCTTTTCATATAGTTTACTTTAAAAGAAGGAAGAGATTCTCTCTCTCTCTAAATACTCCTCTGCTACGATATCTTTTTCGTTGTCATCTCGCTCGTCTCCTCTACCGTTTCATCACTCTCGTTCTCTATCTCTTTCTCTGTCTCTCATATCTCTTTCTCTCATCTCTGTTCTCTCTCCTCTCTCTTTCTCTCCTCTTCTCTGATTCCTCAATCTCTAAAATATCTCTAACTCGACTCCTCACGTCTCGATCTCTCTCTCATCTCTCTCTCTCTCTTCTCGCTCTCTCTCAGTCTATTCTCGTATTCAAAATCTCCACTCTTATCGAATCTCAACTCATCTCAGCTCTCTCACTGTCTTTTTTTTTTTTTGTATTTATTTTTTTTTTTTTATTTTTTTTTTTTGTTTTAATTATTGGTGTTTTTGATTTTTTTTTTTTTTTTTCATTTGTGGGTTTTTGTTTTTTTTGTTTTTTATTTTTGCTTGTGAGGGCAAGCACTTGCGGTGTTGCGGCGGGATGGAGGAGGGAGGAGGAGGAGGCTGGGGGAGATGTGGAGAGGGAGGGGGTGGAGGAGGAGGCACGGGGGGAGGGATGGATTTAGGTTGTGTGGGGGGGGGACAATGCGAGGTACGGAAAGAAGAAGCACAGAAGGACGGTGGGGATCTACTAAATTCCGGACTGCGGAGGGAAGCGGAGAGGGGAAAGAAGAAGGAGAGGAGAGGAGAGGGAAGAGGAGATTGGAGGAGGAGGTAGAGTGTAGGTAGGTAGGAGGAGGAGGAGGAGGAGGAGGAGGAGGAAAAGAGGGTTGTAGGCGTCGGGAGGGGGGGGGAGGGGGTAGGAGAGATCCAGTCTTTGATGTCGAGGTGTTCATTCTCTTTTCTTTCTTGTTTTTCTTCTCCTATTTTTTTCTTTGTGAAGGGAGAATGAATTGGGTGTTTTGGCAGAGCAAATGAGGCTTACGTTCCACTTGGTCATAACAGCTGACCGAACAGCTGACCGAACAGCTGACCGACAGACAGTGGATGGAAAGAAAATTTAATGACGTTGATATTTCACTGATTTTTCTATTATAACAATATATATATATTATATCATATATATATATATTAATATATATATAATATATATATATATATATTATACCATATTATTCATATTGATATATCTATATCTAACACACACATCTATCTATCCTCACTATACTATCTATACTATCTACAATTCCTTATCTATCTATATATCTATATCTATCTCTAAACTATCTATCCATCAATTAATCTATCTAAGTCTATCTATCTATCTATCTATCTATCTAATACTATTATTAACTATCTATCTATCTATCTATCCTATTATATATATATATATATTATATATATAATATATACTGTATATAATATATATATATATTTAATATATATATATATTATATATATATATATATATTTATATATAATACGTGTATGTCTAATAAATTATCAATATATCTAGATATTATATTAATATACTTATATATAAATATATACTATATACATTATATTTATATATATTGTATATATAGGTGTATAGATATAATTAATATAATTATATATATATATATATTAATATATATATAGTATATATAGATTTACATAAACATTATATATATATACAATATATATATATATATATATATTATATATAATAGATTAGATATATATATTGAGATATATATATATATATATATTATATATATAACTCTGTGTGTGTGTGTGTGTGTGTGTGTGTGTGTGTGTTTCCATTCTCTCTATTTCCTTTCTTTCTTTTTTTCTTTCTTCATTGATTAGTTCATCTATTTCTTTAACTGTTTATTTATTTATTCATTTACAAGAATTATACTTCACCGAAATGACATTGCGTTAAATTGATATATGAATTTTACATTTATCGTGTGTTAAAATAATTTCCTGATATTAGATTTATGTACCGATTTAGAGAACAATGATAGAAATAATACCATTGCATATAAGAATCTATATTGCAATAAATTACAAAAACTATCGGTCTTATTGTATATCATAAAATCTTGCATTTTATTAAGTATTCAAAGTCTGTTTGCCATTGCTCTCGAAAAATCTAAATCTTATGTTCAATTCATACTACTTACTCTGTTAAATGTGTAGATACATTTAGATATGCATATATACATAAAAATATTTTATTTTTATCGGGGGGAGGGGGGTCGAACCTGAACATCTCGTATATTTTATAAAAAGAGAAGGAAAAATGTGCTACATGTCTGTTAGGGTCGTTTACTTGTCAACTGAACGCCCTTTCAACCGCTGGTCCTGTCAACCATATGTTAGCTTAGCCATTGTTTATGTCCATTTACCCATATATCCGTCGGATATCTAACCTGGAACCTGATAAACACATTCTCTCTCTATTTCTCTCTCTCTCTTTCTCTTTTTCTCTTTCTTTCTCTCTCTTTCTCTTTTTCTTTCTTTCTTTCTTATTTTTTCTCTCTCTCCCTCTCTCTTTCTCTCTGTTTATTTCTTTCTTTCTCTGTCTCTCTCTCTCTCTCTCTCTCTCTCTCTCCGCTCCATCTCTCTTCCTCGTCTCACCTCTTCTCTCTCTCGTCTCTCTCTTTCTCTTTCTCTCTCTCTCTCGTTCTCTCTCTCCTCTCTCCTCTCTCCTCTCATCTCATCTCTCTCTTCTCAGCCTCTCTTCTGGTCTCTCTTTCTTTCTTCATATCTGTCGCTCCATTTCCCTCATCTCTCTCCTCTCTCTCTCTCTCTATCTTCAAATCTCTCTCTATACCTGTTCTCTCTCTCTCTCTCTCTATCTCTCTCTTCACAACCTCATCTATCTCTCGATCGTTATCTCTCATCTCATAGCTCTCTCTCTCTCTCTCTCTACTCTCTCTCTCTACTCTTCTCTCTCTCTCTCTCTGCTCTCTTCCCTTTTCTCTTTCTTTCTACTTTCTTTCACTCTCTACGTTCTACTTCCCACCCCCCAACCACACACACCCCCCCCACCGACCAACAGGCAAAACAACAGGATACATAAACCCTAATTTCATATATATACATGCACACACACAACCACGGAAACACACACGCATACACGCAAGTACACACTTCCCCTTACTATCTCTTTCTTACTCTTGCTCTTTCTCTCCCTCTCCCTCCCCACTACTCTTCTCTCACTTCCTCTTCAATACTCCCCCTATCTTTCCTTAACTCTTCTGCCCTCCTCCTACTACTTACTCCTCCCAACACCTTGGT
>NW_028234444.1:4610548-4615548 GCF_977035675.1 Penaeus japonicus | reverse complement strand
AAAATGTAGATGAATTGTGTAAGATGCAATTGCTTACTTGTGTAAACGAAGCAACACTAAAGAAGAAGTGAAAGAATACGAAAACGATTGTAAACAAAACAATAACCCATTGCAATAATGAGCGGAGGATGTCTAGAGCATTTGCATAAAATATTAAATTTACATAGAATTTAATGTCAAAATGTAGATTAACATGTATGATTACTCTACCCAGCGTACACACACATATACACATTTCTCTTTCTTTTCCTTTCGCTGTTTATCTGTTTATCTATCTATCCATCTATATCTATCTATCTATATATCCATCTACATATATCTGTCTATTATCTATCTATCTATCTACCTATATATATATATATATATATATATATATATATATATATATATATATATATATATATATATATGAGTGTGTGTGTGTGTGTGTGTGTGTGTGTGTGTATGTGTGTGTGCTTGCGTGGGTTTGAATGCGCGCGCGTGTGTGTGTGTGTGTGTGTGAGTGTGAGTGTGTGTATGTGTGTGTGTGCTTATGTCTGTGTGTGTGTGTATCTGTGTGTGTGTGTGTGTGTTTATAATCATGAAAATGAAAAGACACTGTAAAAAATAAACAGGTCATTCAATACATGCATTGCAACACAACGACTCCGTAAAGATACGACGACCAGATGTCCTACGCTTCATGACACCGTGTGCATGACGAGACCTTGACTAACTGGCAGCCTCATCCCCGTCATAATGCGAGCGACACTCACTCCATGCGGCTCTTTCCCAACATGGCCGTCCTTCCGCATAGCGGGGTCCGACACCTGCATATATTTCCGATATTGAACTCTCCCTCTTCCGGACTGCATTGCGGGGGCTCAGGAGGCTTGCTTCCCCTGGGGGGGGGGGGGGGGAGAGAGAAGGTGGGGCGGTGAGGGGGAGATGGGGGAGAAATGAGGGGAGGGGGAGATGGGGGAGAAATGAGGGGAGGGGTGAGGGAGAGAAAAGGGGGGGGGGGGATGGGGGAGAGGAGAGGAAGGGGGAGTGAGAATGGGGAAGGGAGAGGGGAAAGTGAGGGAGAAGACGGGAAGAAGGAGAGAGGTGGGAGGGGGAGGAGGGAGATGGTGAGGGAAAAGAGGGAAGGGGAGAGAGAGGTGTGAAGAGGAAGATGATGATGGGGAAAGGAGAGAGAGCATAGGGAAAGAAAAGGAGAAGATGGAAGAAAAGAAGGGGAGGGGGAAGGTGAGGGAGAAAATGGGAATGGGGGAAAGGAGTAGGGACGGGGGAGAAGAAAGTGAGGGAGAGGAGAAGAAGGGGGAGAGAAGAAAGATGGTTTGGGAAAAGAGGGAAGGAGAGAGAGAGAGAGAGGAGGGAAGTGGAAAGGGAAGGAGAGAGAGAGGAGGGAAGTGGAAAGGGAAGGAGAGAGAGAGAGGAGGAGGGGGGGAGGGGGATTTGTAGTGTCTGGCCACCAAGCGTTGCTCTTTATGGCATGGACAGTCAGTCAACAGTCAACCCGAGTGCACGTATATTCAAATGGTACCTAGAAATAACGTGATACAGGGAGCATGTATATTGACTGTCGAGTAGGAAAAAAAAAAGTTTTATTTTATTACTTATTTTATTTTATTTATTATTATTATTATTGTTTTTCTTTTCAAGAAATCAACTGAAATTGAGCTTAACGTGTAAGAAGAGTTGGGTGAGCATAAGGGATCCCTAAAGGCGGCTTCAGAACCAGAATTGGGCTCCGTTTGGTACCTCAAAATCAAAGCAATTTTCCCCTCGCAGATTAATCGGATTAATCGGGTACTGGTGTATAGATTCCGCGTTGCGAATATAATGGAAAATTAGGACACAAGTATTGCTAAAAGTAACACCAACAGTAAGAATGATAATCGAGATAACCGTAAGAACTGCAAATTCAAAAGAAATAAAAGTAATGGTAGTTATGATGGATGATAGATAATGTGATGTTATCATGTCAAGCAATGCCAGGTGAGGTTACTATAAAGACATAAAATGAAATAAGATAAAATACATATATTATCGTCCCAATTCCTACCTAAAGCAAGCAATATTGAGAATAAGATTTATAGATCGCTTTTGCAAAGTCATGCTGACATCTTTTATCTTTAGATCATTAGATAAATTACGCTGAATGATAAAACAGACAGTTGATCACGTGAGAAAAAAAATAAAGATAAAACAACATGAAATGAAATTGAAAAATGTGGTGACTAGTTAAGTCTTTTGAGAAATAAAAGATAAACCAAAAATACGAGATACGAGAAAAACGGGGGTGAGGATGCGAGAGAAACGGGGGGGGGGGGGGGGGAGGATGCGAGGAACAGGGAGAGGATGCGAGATAAACGGGGATGAGGATGCCTGGAACAGGGAGAGGATATACGAGGAACGAGTGAGGATGTAAGGAAACGGGAAAGGAACTATGGAATGAATGAAAAGGGGAATAATCAACAAGGAAGAGTTTGCAGCGATGCGGTGCAGGTCACAGGAAGGGTTGCAGACCACATGAACAGGTTACAGGTTGCTGCATGAGAGCAAGAGCGAGAGGAGCGGAAGATCCCAACTTCACAAAAGTATTACAATTTTATTCATTTGAATAGCCTATTACACTCAAACTGAAATAAAGCCTCGATTTGAAAATATCGGTGGAACAATAGAGCAGCAACCGAGCCAGTGAATATAAAACCTTTTCAATTTCCTATTTTATATCTTGTGAATATAATGTGAACTTCCTTTTTACAAACTATTTAGAAAAAAAAAAATGATGTGTTCGTTTAAAAGTTTAAATACAAATGTATACTCATATAACTATTTTATGTACTGAATAGTTATTTCTGACTGAGGAGCTATTTTCAGTGTTGAAACTATAGATACTTAGCACTATTGTTTATATATTTATAGTTTTCAAAGTAGAGGAAAACGTGAAATATTCGTGTACTTTTTGTGATTAATCTTTATAAGCGCTAGGGTACATAAATTTCTCAAAAGCTCCCAGAAGGATACATGAACTCAATAAAGGTTCAAGGACACATGGGGGGAAGGGAGGGGGGGGGGTTGTGTGCTAGGGATGAGCTATTTCTTTTTAGCACTACTAGTACTAGCAGGTCTTGGTTTCCAGCATTCAGCGTTGAGGTATTACAGAAGCACATACTTCGCTCGAAATTCGTACGAAAGAATGTGTACTTTGAATTCATATGAATAGATATTCATCTGCATGTATATATGTATGTGTGTGTGTATGTGTGTGTGTGTTTGTGTGTGTGTGTGTGTGTGTGTTTGTGTGTGTTTGTGTGTATGTGTCTGTGTGTCTGCACGTGTGTATGTATCCTGGGAATTCATTTACACAGATATTCCTCTACATGTATATACTTGTACACATGTATATAAGTATATGTATGAGTGCCCATGAAAAGGCAGAACAACGCAGACTATATCAAGGCTCCATGACATGTGGGCGGAGTCAGGAACACCGCGTAGGGGAGAAATCACATTGAACGGAACGTTACGTATTGAACCCGAAGAGCAGAAAAGGAGGAACAAGAGAGAGAGGGAAGAATTTTGAAGAGAAGGAGTGGAGGAGGAGGAGGAGGAGGAGATGTAGAGGAAGAAGATAATGGTGTTCTTGATGATGATTTGATGATGAAGATGGTGATGATGAGGAGGAAGAGGAGAAGGAGGAGGGAGAGAAAAAAAATGAAAAAGAGGAGGAGAAGGAGAAGGAAGAGGGAGAGAAAAAATATGAAGAGGAAGATATAAAAAAACAAAAAACGAAGCAGAAGAAGGAGGAGGAGAAGGAGAATAGGATAAAGTAGAGGGAAAAGAAGGAGGAGCAGATAAAAAGAGAGGAAAAGAAAGAGAAGGAGAACGCGAGTTAGAAGAAAAAAAGGAGGAAGAAGAAAAATAGGGAGATCATGATGAAGCAGAAGAAGAAGAAAAGAAGAGGACTACGAGAGAAAAAATGGTTGAGAATGAGGAAGTAGAGGAAAATTAAAGAGAAGAGGAGGAGGAGTATGGAGAAAGGAAGGTGAAACAAGAGAAGAAGAAGAAAGAAACAATAACAGAAAAAATAAACAAAGAAATTAAGGAGAAGAAAAAAATAAAAGAAGATGCAAAAGGAAAACAAGAAGAGCCCCCCCCCCCCAAAAAAAAAAAAAAAAAAAAAACTAGAAGAAGGGAAATAGAAAAAAGAAAGAATAAAGGAAGGAAGGGAATAAAGCAAGAACGAACGAAAAACAAACAAACCGCAAACCCTCTAAAATCTAAAATCAATTTGCTATTTACCTGGTTGTTCGTAACGCCTTATCTATTCCGTTGAAAAGGCAATCGAGTGAGAACTTTTATCGTTTGCAAATTCAGTCATGAAATTCTGTATCCTAACCTTCGGCTCAAGATAAGGAAAAATCGCGATTTTTGATACCTTTTCCGATCGTGGAGTTTGAGGTTCGTTTTATGGGAGAAGGATCGGGATAGAAGAGTGAAAAAGGATAGAAAAGGTTACGCAATGTGTGATCTGTATCTGTGTGTATATATATATATATATATATATATATATATATATGTGTGTGTGTGTGTGTGTTCACACACACACACACACACACACGTAATATTTACAGATATATGTATATATATATATATATATAATATATATATATAATATATATATATAATATATATATATATATTATATATTACACACACAAAAACACACACCATCACACACACACACACATAACCACAAACACACACACATATAAACATATATATATATATATATATATATATATAGATATATATATAGATATATATATTAGATTTATAAATATATATATATAAATATATATATTAAACATTTATATATACATATATGATTTAATATATAATATATATTGATATGATATATATATTATATATATATGCATATATTATAATTTATATATATATATTTTATATATATATATTATATATAAATCTGTTTTGTATATGTATATATT
>NW_028234444.1:4588048-4593048 GCF_977035675.1 Penaeus japonicus | reverse complement strand
CAATACTGTTTTATTCACAGGGTCTGAATGAACGCATCTTCGGGTCTGTTGGCATCATTTTGATTTTAAACATGTTAGCTACAACTTGTTAGTAATGCATGTCTGGGAATAAACATTGGCCATGGAATATGTACGAACTAAACATTTTCCTGCCGGTATGAATGTTCGTGTTTGAACTATGACTTATTTATAGGCCTACAAGCGTCAGTTGCCTCGCCTTGTCTGGATTTTCTTACTCTAATATTGAATGTATTCATTACTTGCTTTTCAAACTCATTGTCAAGGAAAAAAATTGGCGTGATGATGACTCAACACACACACACATACACACACACACACACACACACACAACGTATTAAAATTTATTATTTATATGCATTATGAACACCAAACTCTGTGAAAAAAAAATCAATTAAGCGAAAAGCAGAAGTATGGTAAAGAGAGAGAGAGAGAGAGAGAGGGAGAGAGAGAGAGAAAGAAAGAAAAGAAAACAGAGAGAAAGAGATAGATAGATAGATATAAAGAGAAAGAAAGAGAGTATATATATTATACATATTTATGTATTCATGTATGTATATATTTTTTTCTTCTTTCTTTCTTTCTTTCTTTTTTACCTACGAGAAATGCATAGATCAAAACCCTCAATCGTATACAGTTGAAAGGTAAGTTTATATAGAACAAGCGGAAGTAGATCTACAGGTACTTAATATATATATCGCGTGATAAAAGATAATATAAGGTCATGTCATCCCTGTAGTCGGACGGAAAGTGATAACTAACGAGTTATTTGTCAACAGAACAATGACTGTTGGGGAAGGGGGCGTGGCTTATATATAGACGGAAGGGGCTATGGTTAAAGGTTGCTTGTCATTGATTTAGTTTGCAATGAATATATTAAGAATGTAATACTGTTTGGTTAATACTTGTGTGTGTTTATGTAAATATGCATACATACATACATACACATACACACACACACACACACACATACACACACACATACACACACACACACACACACACACACACACACACACACACACACACACACACACATATATATATATATATATATATATATATGTATATATATATATATATATATATATATATATATATATGTATGTATATAAATATAATGTATGTATGTATATAATATATATTATTTATATATATTGTATATATATATATATATATATATATATATATATATATTATATATATATATATATATATATATATATATAATATGTACGTATAATGTATATGTATTATATTATATATTTATATATATATATATATATATATATATATATATATATATATATATATAAACACACATACAAACACGAAATGCATTATTCATGATAACAATATGAACACCAAACTCTATGAAAAAAAAAAAATAAGCGAAAAACAGAAGTATGGCAAAGAGAGAGAGAGAGAGAGAGAGAGAGAGAGAGAGAGAGAGAGAGAGAGAGAGAGAGAGAGAGAGAGAGAGAGAGAGAGAGAGAGAGAGAGAGAGAGAGAGAGAGAGAGAGAGAGAGAGAGAGAGAGAGAAAGAGAGAGAGAAAGAGAGAGAGAGAAAAAAAGAAAGAAAGAAACAAATAAAGGGAAACAGAGAGAGAAAGAAATAGATAGATAGATAGATAGAGAAAGAAAAAGAAAGAGAAAGAATATGCGAGAGAGAGAGAGAGAGAGAGATAAAGCAAGAAAGAGAGAAAGAGAAAGAGAAACACCAAATTGAAAACACACGTGACAGATATCCTGATAAGGGACCTTGTGGTGTGATCCCCGGTAGATAATCCTTAACAGGAAAGGAACACAGTTAGACTGCAGATTACGTGATACGCTGTCACGTCCTGTCTTTTGCGTGGACACTAAACTTATAACGAGGCTGTTAATCGCTATCTGTGTTTGCTAATTGTCACGGTTATTTCGCGTATCTGTGAGGGTGCGATATATTCCTTCGCCTTTTTCTCCGTGTTTTTCTTGTTCGAGTTTTGTTTTTGTTTTTCTTGTCCCCCCCCTATTCTTTTTTTCTTTGGTTCTTCCTCTTCTCCTTCTTTGTTATTCATCGTTGCTCTTCTTTTTTCTTTCTCTTCCTCTTCGTCTTCTTCTTCTTCCTCCTCTTCTTCATCTTCTTTTTCTTATTCTTCCACTTTTTTTTTCTTTTTCTATTCCTCCTCTCCTTCTTCTTCTTACTATTATTCCTCCTACTCTCCTTTATTCTTATTATTCCTCTTCCTCTCCTTTCTTCTGCTTATTTTGATAAAAAAAAAATAAATTAATCAGATAACAAAATGAAAAAAGATAGATAGATAATAGATAATTGATCAAATAAAATAGATGAATTAATCAAATACTGTAATAAAATGAAAATAAACAACTCAAATATTGAAATGAAAATATAAACCAATCAAATACTGAGATTTAAAAGAAATAAAAAGAATAAAAAAAATGAGTTGTTAAAAAATAATACACATATCCGAATAAAAAACAAATCAATTTCAAAAATCAAAACCACACTTCAATCTAACATGTTTAAAATAAGGCACTGACATCGTTCAAAATGCGAGCATCTCTGCAGAAAAAGAAAAAAAACTTTAGTGAAGTTTCCAGACAGAAGTTGCAACAACACTCTGTAAATCCACAAAGAAGTCAAAAACTTCTTCAGAGTTAGAATCACTGTTTGAAGTAGTGAAACGACTGCTTAAAATGTTCTTATCCTCTCCTACGTATCGTTGTGTGTGTGTTTGTGTTTGTTTGTGTTTGTGTGTGTGTGTGTTTGATTGTGTGTGTGTGTGTGTGTTTGTGTCTGATTTTGTGTGTTTGTGTTTGTGTTTCTGTGTGTTTCTGTGTGTTTGTGTTTGTGTTTCTATGTGTTTGTGTTTGTGTTTCTGTGTGTGTGTGTTCGTGTTTCTGTGTGTTTGTGTTTGTGTGTGTTTGTGTTTCTGTGTGTTTGTGTTTGATTGTGTGTGTTTGTGTGTGTGTGTTTGTGTTTCAGTGTGTGTGTGTTTATGTGTGTTTGTGTTTGATTGTGTGTGTTTGTGTGTGCATATATTCAAATACATACTTTGTGAATATGAATGTTTTATTAAGTTGATACAATAAAATAAAACATTTCAGGTCTGAAACAGCAAGGAAACTCCCCACTTGCAGCAGCTCAACCTCGTCAGCTGATTAATGTACACACATAATCATATAAATCAGATCCTACAACTGTACCTAGGGAATATTTTCACAGTATGATAAATCTTCTATGAATGTTGATGTTGCATGTTAGGGACTTGTTAATCAATATTTTCCACAACTCTGAAAGGTTTCAAGTTCCTTTTTTTTTTTTTTATATCAAGACGGTTCAGTTACTGTGGATAACTATTGTTGTTTGTTTGTTTGTGTGTATGTGTGATTCTATATGTACGTACGTGTGTGTGTGTGTGTATGCATGCTTGGTTGTGTGAGTGTGATTGTCTGTTTATTCATGGATATGTATGTTTGTTTGTATGTGTGTGTGTGTGTGTGTGCATGTTTGGTTGTATGTCAGTGTGCTTGTCTGTATTTGAATGTGTTTATTCATGGATATATTTGTTTGTTTATTTGTGTGTGTGTGTGTATGTGCTCGCGCGCTTGTCTATGTGTGATTGCGTGTGTCTGCCTATCTATATATAAGTGATTGGATTCCTTCAGCTGAGGTAGAAAACAATAGATAGAACAATACTGGAAGAAACAGCCAACTAATTACCAGTACCAGAAGTTCAAGTTACAAAATCCTCGTACAGAAGTAAATACAAAGTTACATGATTCTCTCCTTCTTTTCCTCCATTCCCTTAAACTTTATACGTTGTATTTTACCCACATAAAACAGCATTGCCAACGACGTATGCTGTCAAGTGCGCCGGCTAAAGTTACACAACTTTCCTGCAGGCGTTTGAGTCGGAACAGTGTTGCCAGAAGCCATGTGATTTCTGCTGTCATCGTCAGGGAGATATTGATAACACTTAAGAGACTTATATCAAGGGAGCCAAAACAACCGACCTTTCCGGTGACTGTGACCGTCTCTACATAATATCGCTTTTATTGCAGATTCTCTCGACCGCGCAGAGTGCAGAAAGGGTTATTGTGCTATTTTCCCTTTTAAACAAAGCACACGTCTGTCATGAAGGAGGCTTGTGTTTGTGTGTTGCGTGTTTGTGCCGATGTGTGTTTATGTGCACACACTCACACATATCGTAGTATGAAAGACTTCATTGTTTATATGATATGTAAGTGAGAGAGAGAGAAAGGGAGGGAGAGAGAGAGAGAGAGAGAGAGACAAACTGAGAGAGAGAGAGAAAGAGAGAGAAAAAGAGAGCACGAGAGATAGAGAGAGAGAGAGCGAGAGAGAGAGAGAGAGAGACAAACAGAGAGACAGAGAGAAAAAAAGAGAGCAAGCGAGAGAGAGAGAGAGAGAGAAAGAAATCAAGAGAGAGAGAAATCAAGAAAGAGAGAGAGAAAATCAAGAAAAAGAAAGAGAGAGAAATCAAGAAATAGAGATAAAGAATGAGAAAAAATAGAGAGAAAGAATGAGAAAAAGAATAGGGAGAAAGAATGATAAATAAATAGAAAGAAAGAATGAGAAACAAGAAACAGAGAAAGAATGAGAAATAAGAAATAGAGAGAAAGAATGATAAATAAATAGAAAGAAAGAATGAGAAACAAGAAACAGAGAGAAAAAAGGAGACATGAGGAAGAGAAAGATTAGTGAAAGAAAGAGAGAGAGAGAGAGACAAAGAAAGAGCGAACGAATAAGAGAAAGAGTAACATGAGTATTGGTAAATGAAAACACCATTGACTGTTATTTTCTTCTCGTGGCATCAGTGCCATCAGTGCCAGTCCAATCTGCCGCTAACGGTCAACCCGAGAACTGCCAATTTCGGTGAAGTAATGAAGCGACCTTTCCAATTCTTTGATTTCAATTGGATGTTGTTTTGTTATTGTGTGCAATTCTTTTTTTTCAA
>NW_028234444.1:4573048-4575548 GCF_977035675.1 Penaeus japonicus | reverse complement strand
GTGTGTGTGTATTTGTGTGTCTATGCTGTGTGTTTTACATTCCGTATACATGAAGGTGTAAGTATTCGTGTTTTTGAATGCATATCCCTCGGTCCCTCTGGATGGGCGTGTGGGCTTTGGCGCTACAAGATACATCCGCCCACGCGTGACCTTCTGTGACCTGTTTTTAGAAATGTTAGGAAAGGTCGCTTGAATTGATGCCTATTTCATGAACTAGCTAAGATTAGGTGCATAGGATTGTGTTTTCCTTCTGTATTCTGATGTTCCCTTGTCTGCCGCGAAGAATCTCGCATAATTGAAACATTTGCAACATTTATATATAGCTATGTCGACGATTTAGTAAATATATGAAATATAGTGATGGTGGTGATGATGAGGATAATGATGGTGATAATGATGATGGTAATGATAATGGTGATAATTATGATAATAGTCATGATTATGATAGTTATGATAACAGTTGTGGTTATGATGCTGGTGATGATTATGATTGTAATAATGATAATAATGAACATGATGGTAGTGATGAGAATGATGTTCATAATGATGGGATGATGTTCATAATTATAAAGATGGTAATGATTATCATGATTATAACTAACAATAATGAGTATAACAAAAAATAATAATGATAACGATAATAGTCGAGAAGATAATATTTAAGATAAGGATGAAGATAGTAATGATAATAATGAGGATGATAATGATGATAACGACAATAACAATAATAATAATGATAAATAAATATGACAATGAGGATGATAACAAAAATGATGATGATGATGATGATAATGATAAGAAGAGTAATTATAATGACAAATATAATGATAATGCTATTGACAATGACGATAGTAATAATAATAACAATAATAATGATAATAACAATGATAATAATAATAACTGTAATACTAATAATGATAATGATAATGATAATACTGATAATAATACTGATAATAGTAATGATGATAATGACAATAATAATGATGATGATGATAATGACAATCATAATGATGATGATGATAATGATAATAATAATAATTATAATAATGATGATAATAATGATGATAATGACAATGATAATAATAATAAGGATAATAATGATGATAATAATAACACATCTGGTATTTCCCATGAGTGTTGCGCATATGGCAACATATCTGAAATATATCAAGATTACATTCATAAAAGCTAGACCTGAAATTTCCTGCAATCATTTAGCAACATTGCCAACGGTACAGAAAAAAAAAAAGCAACACTACATCAGGAATGGTGGTATATTTTCCGTGAACAAAATTCTTACTTTTCTAAGTGGACCTTTTCATCCATGACGTCACAGTTGCAATGTTTCATTTTGTATAATATTTTGTATAATATTTGTTGAAACTTTCAAGTCTGAAACTAGAATTATTCTATATAAGATTCTATTTTGTAAAAAAAAAAAAAAATAAAATAAAATAATAATAATAAAAATAATAATAAAAAAAGTTTACCTTTTTGTGTAAATACTGAATCAACATTCAGAAAGAAAGTATCATTTCTGTTGTTAGAATGGCAGATATAGCGTGTATTACTTTGTATTTATATTGTCTATAATTCTACAAAACAAAAAACAAAAACAAAAAATCCGAATCAAAATGATTTTCCGAGAAAGAACCATCGTACAAGTTAACGCCATGGTCTCAAAAAAAAAAAAAAAAAAAAAAAAAAAAAAAAAAGTTGAGAGGAAACTATGCAATTTTAAGGTAAATGTCTCCTTTTATCTTTTATATATCTGATGTCCGCATTTAGTGAATTCGATACAAAAAGCAGAAATAGATATTTGAGTGTAAGAAGCGTACAGGAAAAATATGATTTTAGTCCTCAATCATAATGATTATAACTGTAACAACAACAAAGATAATGATGACGATAATGATGTTGATTATAATGATAGTGGTGATAACAACAAATAACAATACCAGTAATGACAATGACAACCCAAATAATGATAGAATTAACGAAACTTATAATGATATCAGCACCGCCACAAACAGCAATGATAGCGATACTACGACTAATAATATTGCTACTAAATCTAATATTAGTGATAATCAGAGTCCCGTATGTTTGAGGTCAATGGGCGGTGAAAAGCTTATTGTGTTGGTCTCAAGAGAGCTTAAATAAGGGCAAATCTATAGCAAATAGTGGAGCCTCTCGGAGGAAAATATTATTCAGAAGAAAATCCTGTATACAGTATTTCCAACTCTGTGTTTGGGCTTTGTTTGTTTTTGTTTTTTTTGTTTGTTGATCTTCCTGTCTCTCTGTTTGTCGGTCTGTCTCTCACTCGCCCACTTACTTAGTTACTTACTTAATTAATTACTTAATGCTTATTCACTTATACATTCACCAACTCACTCACTCACTCACTCGCCTACTCACTTAATCACTCACTCACTCACCTACTTATTCACTCACTCTCTCACTCATCCACTCACTCCCCAACTCCCGAACTCACTCACGC
>NW_028234444.1:4555548-4558048 GCF_977035675.1 Penaeus japonicus | reverse complement strand
TATAATAACCGTGTGTGTATGTGGACTATATAAATCGTACCCACACTATATGTAATATATTTATATATATATATATATATATATATTTATATATATATATAGATATATATCTATATATATTATATATATACTTTTTTTATTATATCGCCAAGAACGCGTGATATTAATAATCAATTATTGTGTGTCCTCTATATATAATATATATTATATATATATATATATATATATTCCATATATATCATATATATCACAATATAGCTAATTATGTATATATATATATCATATATATATATATATATATTATATATATATATATGTATATATCCATAGTTCTTTATATATATACTATATCTCATATATATATATATAATATCATATATCATATATATATATGTATTAATCACATAAACATATATATACTATATACTATATACATATATTTATAGCTCTATTTATATATATATACTCAGTCATATAACTACCACCCATACATTTATATATACTATATATATCAACTCTATATATATCACACATTTGTATATATACATGTATTCTAATATATAATGTATATATATATATCGTGTATATCGATTATATATACTCTAATTCATATATAATATATCTAAATATATATTTATATATTATACCAGGTATACATATATATGTCTCGAATATACCCCCCCCCCACCCCCCCCCCACCCCCCCCCCCCCCCCACCACCCCCCCCCCCCCACCCCCACACAATATAGGCTATATACTATATATATATATATATATATATATATATATATATATATATATATATTTTTTTTTTTTTGTTTGATTTTTTTTTTTGTTTGGATACACACACACACCGGAACTCCCCCCACACACACACCACATTCACACAAGCATACATATATATATATATATATACGCATATTATATTATATATATATATATATATAAAATATATATATATATATATATATTATATATATGTATATATATATATATTTATATATATATATATGGTATTATATATATTATATTATATATATAGATATATTATATATTAATATATATATATATCTATATGTTTATGTTATATATATATATATTATAAATATACTATATATATTATATATATTATATATATATATGTTTATATATATATATATATATGTATTTTTTATATATATAAAATCTTCTATATATATACATATATATAAATATATATATATATATATATATATATATATATATATACATTTATTTATGTATATATATAGAATTTATATATATATATATCAATTATAAATTATATTTTATATTATATATATACATATATATTTGAGTATACAGCTACAAATATTAACAACAATGATTAAGTAACAATGCGCTGATAACTATCATAATGAATAGAAACCGTTTAATCACACAATTAGTAATGATAAAAATGCTCTCGTAATGATATACAATATCACGAGTCATAAAAAGCTACAAAAATCACCACATACAAGATATTGATAGTAATGATGACAATGAATAGTAACATGATAAAAATTTATTGAAGTAATATTATAATATTAACAGGGTAATAACATACAATATTAATATCATATGATCCTATGCAATGATTATAATAATAAAAAAAAAATACGTAAAGAATAACGCAAAAAATAATAACCTAATTAATGAAAATTATATAATATAACATATATGATATAAATTAACATGAAAATATATTGTAAAACAAAAAAAACAAGGCAAAGAGATGTTCTTGTCTTCTTTTCGTATAATCACATTCTTCAAAATAACATGTTATTAGAGGAAGTCATCATACAAAAAGCTCGTCAGGGGTACATGTCTTGTGTTTGTCTGAAACTGATTCAGGTCTTCTTTTACTTTTTTTCTAAGCAGAAAGAACGGTGGTATTATTAATCAATATTATTGTGTGTGTGTTTGTATATATAATGTTATATATATATATATATAATATATTATATATTATATATATATATATATATATATATTTATATATATAATACATTTATATATATATATACATATATATATATATATACATATATATATATACCATATATATATATAATAGATAGATACATATTATATATATATATATATATATTATATATATATATATATATATATATATATACACATATGTATCTAGAATGTATAGTAATATGGTATATGTTTTAGATTTATATATATATATATATATTTATATATATATTATATATATATATATGGATTATATTTTAGGGTATATTACACAACATAAATATATATATTACACCACACACTTATATAATATATATAATATATATTATATATATATATATATATTTTATATATACGTATGTGTATATATACAATATACTTATACACTCTTACTTTTTACCACACACACATATATATATATAATATATATATATATATATATATAATATATATATATATATTGTATATATATATATATTTATATATTATATATT
>NW_028234444.1:4543048-4545548 GCF_977035675.1 Penaeus japonicus | reverse complement strand
GGCGGGAATCGAATCACTCGATCGAACTTCCATTTTGATAGATTTTTTTTTTTTTTTTTCTCTTGTTCAGAACGAGAAGGGAACATGCAATTTGCGGAGCCATTCTTTATGACAGAGAAAGGTTTCGTTTTTTTCCAGCCCTTTTAACGCCGACTGAGAGAGAGAGAGAGAGAGAGAGAGAGACAGGGAGAGAAAGAAAAAAAAAAAAAAAAAAATGAAAAAAGAGAAAAGAAAAAAAAGATGAACGAAAGATTTAAAAAAAGAAAAAAAAAAGAAAGATGAACGAAAGATTAAAAAAGAAAGAAAAAATGAATGGTGAAAGAAGAAAAAAAAAGAAAAGAAAAAGAAGAAAAAAAGAAAAAATATATATATACAGTATATATATATATATATATATATATATATATATATATATATATATATATATATATATATATATATATATATATATATATATGTTTTAACTACATTGGAAATAAAGAAATGAAAAATAAATTCACATTTGGTTTGTTTTTTTATATTTTTTTACGGCAGAAATTGTTTGTTGTGGGACGGAGGGACGGCCGTAACACATGAGACAGGAACTGTACTGTTAATTAATCGACGCGTGTGTGTTTATGTGTGTGTATATGTATATGTGTGTGTTTTGTGTATGTGTTATTTTTGTGTGTGTGTTTTTTTTTTTTTTGCGTGTGTGCGTGTTTTGTGTATGTGTTTTTGTGTGTGTGTGTGTGTGCATGTTTTGTGTATGTGTTTTTTTTTTGTGTTTATGTTTTGTGTATGAGTTTTTTTTTTGTGTGTGTGTTTTGTGCGTATATGTGTGTGTGTGTGTGTGTGTGTGTGTGTTTGTGTGTGTGTGTGTTTATGCGTTCGTGTATGCATGCGTGTGTGTGTGATTCCTTGCGCACTTTGACAATGATAAATCATCCACGACAACAGAGGAAGCCAAATTAAGTCAGACTTTAACTCTGGATTACTCTAAGCATGTCAAAGGAGAACAGAAGGACACAGAAACCACAATGGCGAGAGAGAGAACGAAATGATAACTCAAATCTCTTCCTTTTTTTTTTTTTCTTTTTTTTGCATGACCTCACAATCCCCCCCTCCCCCTCCCCCTCCCCCCTCCCCCTCCCTCTCCCTCCCTCCCCTCCTCCCCCCCACAACATATTACGTTCTTAGCGACAGGAAAACATAAATTGCAGCTCTAACACGCAAGCCTCTGCGACTCGCTGGATAAACGTTTAAGGAGTAAAAGACCTTCTGTGATTTGACAGCGAGAGAACTGAACTGTTATCATATCCTTCTCTATCCTACTTTATTTCCCCGTAATCTCAGAGTAAAGTTGTGATCCTTCGTAAAAAAAAAAAAAAAAAAAAAAAAAAAAAAAAAAAAAAAAAAAAAAAAAAAAATCTTATAAAAAAATAATGATGCTCTAATTTTTAATGCCGATTTAATGGCGTTCAGTAATACCAACACGCTTCCTTTGCTTAGTCGAGATACGGATAACTTCCAGGAAATTGGGATGTGTTGTCCTTGTGAGCGAATAGGTGTAAGGAGAGAGAGAGAGAGAGAGAGAAAGTGAGAGTGAGAGAATGAGAGAGAGTGAAAGATAGTGAGAGAGAGAGAGAGAGAGTGCGTGAGAGTGAGAGTGAAAGTGAGGGTGGGGGTGAGAGAGAGAGAAAGTGTGAGTGTGAGAGAGAGAGAGCGTGAGAGTGAGGGTGAGGGTGAGGGTGAGGGTGAGGGTGAGGGTGAGGGTGAGGGTGAGGGTGAGGGTGAGGGTGAGAGAGAGAGAGAGAGCGTTAGAGTGAGAGTGAGGGTGAGAGAGAGCGTGAGAGTGAGGGTGAGGGTGAGAGTGAGAGAACGTGTGAGAGAGAGAGCATGAGGGTGAGAGTGAGGGTGAGGGTGAGGGTGAGGGTGAGGGTGAGAGGAGGTGTGAGAGAGAGAGCATGAGGGTAAGAGTGAGGGTGAGGGTGAGAGTGAGAGAAGGTGTGAGAGAGAGCGTATGAGGGTGAGAGTGAGGGTGAAGGTGAGGGTGAGAGTGAGAGTGAGGGTGAGAGTAAGGGTGAGAGTAAGGGTGAGAGTGAGAGTGAGAGAGAGAGAGTGAAAAAGTGTGAGAGAGAGAGAGTGCATGAGAGAGGGAGAGAGAGAGAGAGAGAGAGAGAGAGAGAGAGAGAGAGAGAGAGAGAGAGAGAGAGAGAGAGAGAGAGAGAGAGAGAGATGGAGATAATGGTGGGGGTGAGGGGGTAGAGAAAGAAAGAGAAAGAGAACAATTAAAAAAATAATAATAATAAATAAAAACGAACAGATTGAGAAAAAGAGAAAGAGAGAGAAGAATAGCGACTCGATAAAAGTAAAAGAGAGCGAAAGAGAGCGGAAAGATTAGAGCAAGAGATTGGAAACGAGAAAGATGAGATAGAGAGAAAGATAAAGGAGAGAAAGAGGACGATACGTAATATAAAAGAGCGAGAAAGAGAACGAGATAAAAGTGATAAAGAGAGAG
>NW_028234444.1:4535548-4538048 GCF_977035675.1 Penaeus japonicus | reverse complement strand
CTTGTGTTGTTGTCCTTTCCCTTCAGAGCTATACGTATTGATGCAACGCTTCCTCCCTTGCTTCCTCCCTTGCTTCCTCCCTTGCTTCCTCCCTTGCTTCCTTTTGTCACGTGTCATATACTTGATTCATTGATATCGTTCGACTGGATGACGCAGTGTGATAGGAAGCTTCCTTGCGGAGTGCCTAGGAATCTTAGCTCGGAGGAAGAGGAACATATACTCCTGTTTCCTTTCTCCTGTTTCCTTTCTCCTGTTTCCTTTCTCCTGTTTCCTTTCTCCTGTTTCCTTTCTCCTGTTTCCTTTCTCCTGTTTCCTTTCTCCTGTTTCCTTTCTCCTGTTTCCTTTCTCCGTTTTTCTCCTGTTTCTTTCTCCTGATCCTTTCTCGCTTGTTTCCTTTCCTGTTTCTTTCTCCTGTTCCTTTCTTCCTGTTTCCTTTCTCCTGTTCCTTTCTCCTGTTTCCTTTCTCCTGTTTCCTTTCTCCTGTTTCCTTTCCTCGCTTGTTTCCTTTCTCCTGTTTCCTTTCTCCTGTTTCCTTTCTCCTGTTTCCTTTCTCCTGTTTCCTTTCTCCTGTTTCCTTTCTCCTGTTTCCTTTCTCCTGTTTCCTTTCTCCTGTTTCCTTTCCTCGCTTGTTTCCTTTCTCCTGTTTCCTTTCTCCTGTTTCCTTTCCTCGCTTGTTTCCTTTCTCCTGTTTCCTTTCTCCTGTTTCCTTTCCTCGCTTGTTTCCTTTCTCCTGTTTCCTTTCTCCTGCTTTATTTCCTCGCTTGTTTCCTTTCTCTTGTACGTTTCCTGTTGCCTTTCCTCGTTGTATTTACTTTTCCTGTTTCCACTTCTCCTGTTTCTTTCCTCGCATGTTCCTTTCTCCTGTTTCTTTCTCGCTTGTTTCCTTCTCCTGTTTCCTTTTTGTTCTGTCCTCGCTTGTTTCTTTCTCCTGTTTCCTTTCTCCTGTTTCCTTTCTCCTGTTTCCTTTCTCCTGTTTCCTTTCTCCTGTTTCCTTTCTCCTGTTTCCTTTCCTCGCTTGTTTCCTTTCTCCTGTTTCCTTTCTCCTGTTTCCTTTCTCCTGTTTCCTTTCTCCTGTTTCCTTTCTCCTGTTTCCTTTCTCCTGTTTCCTTTCCTCGCTTGTTTCCTTTCTCCTGTTTCCTTTCTCCTGTTTCCTTTCTCCTGTTTCCTTTCTCCTGTTTCCTTTCTCCTGTTTCCTTTCCTCGCTTGTTTCCTTTCTCCTGTTTCCTTTCCTCGCTTGTTTCCTTTCTCCTGTTTCCTTTCTCCTGTTTCCTTTCTCCTGTTTCCTTTCCTCGCTTGTTTCCTTTCTCCTGTTTCCTTTCCTCGCTTGTTTCCTTTCTCCTGTTTCCTTTCCTCGCTTGTTTCCTTTCTCCTGTTTCCTTTCCTCGTTGTTTCCTTTCTCCTGTTTCCTTTCTCCTGTTTCCTTTCTCCTGTTTCCTTTCTCCTGTTTCCTTTCTCCTGTTTCCTTTCCTCGCTTGTTTCCTTTCTCCTGTTTCCTTTCTCCTGTTTCCTTTCTCCTGTTTCCTTTCTCCTGTTTCCTTTCTCCTGTTTCCTTTCCTCGCTTGTTTCCTTTCTCCTGTTTCCTTTCTCCTGTTTCCTTTCCTCGCTTGTTTCCTTTCTCCTGTTTCCTTTCTCCTGTTTCCTTTCCTCGCTTGTTTCCTTTCTCCTGTTTCCTTTCCTCGCTTGTTTCCTTTCTCCTGTTTCCTTTCCTCGCTTGTTTCCTTTCTCCTGTTTCCTTTCCTCGCTTGTTTCCTTTCTCCTGTTTCCTTTCCTCGTTGTTTCCTTTCTCCTGTTTCCTTTCTCCTGTTTCCTTTCTCCTGTTTCCTTTCTCCTGTTTCCTTTCTCCTGTTTCCTTTCTCCTGTTTCCTTTCTCCTGTTTCCTTTCTCCTGTTTCCTTTCCTCGTTGTTTCCTTTCTCCTGTTTCCTTTCTCCTGTTTCCTTTCTCCTGTTTCCTTTCTCCTGTTTCCTTTCTCCTGTTTCCTTTCTCCTTTTTCCTTTTCCTGTTTCTTTCTCTGTTCTTCTCCTGTTTCCTTTCTCCTGTTTCCTTTCTCCTGTTTCCTTTCTCCTGCTTGTTTCTTCATGTTCTTTATTGTTTCCTTTTCATTTTTACTTTCTCCTGTTTCTATTCCTTTTTTCCTTTCTCCTGTTTCCTTTCTCCTGTTTCCTTTCTCCTGTTTCCTTTCTCCTGTTTCCTTTCTCCTGTTTCCTTTCTCCTGTTTCCTTTCTCCTGTTTCCTTTCTCCTGTTTCCTTTCTCCTGTTTCCTTTCTCCTGTTTCCTTTCTCCTGTTTCCTTTCTCCTGTTTCCTTTCCTCGTTGTTTCCTTTCTCCTGTTTCCTTTCTCCTGTTTCCTTTCTCCTGTTTCCTTTCCTCGCTTGTTTCCTTTCTCCTGTTTCCTTTCTCGCTTGTTTCCTTTCCTCGTTTTTTTCTTTTCTCGCTTGTGTTCCTTTCCTCTGTTTCCATTTCGTCCTCTTTCCTTTCCTCGCTTGTTACCTTTCTCCTGTTT
>NW_028234444.1:4525510-4527719 GCF_977035675.1 Penaeus japonicus | reverse complement strand
CTTGAGAGGCCTACTTCCACTGAGTGGAATGATACAGGCCTGAAAAAAAAATAAAAAAAAAAAAAAAAAAAAAAAAAAAAAAAATATCAGAATATATATAGATATATATATAGATATAATATATTAGTACATATATATATAAGTCATAATCATATATATGTTATGTATATATGTTGACATTGGTTATAACTGTATGTATAGTATAGTATGTATCGAGATGTGGGGAGAATGTGTTGATAATATTTACAATGTATAGTTATATATATATAAATATAATTATAGTAGATATATATATATATATACATATATATATAAAACATGTATATATATATTGATTACTATATAGTGAGTGATATATATCAAGATATACTATATAATATGTATACATATACATAAACTGATCTTGATAAAAGAGAACCCTGGGAAATAAACTCTCAAGAGGATAGATCCACTCTTATTAATCACTCTTGCAAAATTATTATTCTTTTTTTCTTTTTCTTAAAAACCCGTGCTTTCTGAACGACTGTATTCCCCACTATTGCCACTTTTATGGAATGCCCTGTTTTATTTCTTATATTTTTAGATCTGTAATCAAGATGGGTCATAAAAATAGGTTTGGGGAAAAAATAAAAGATTTGTAAAGGAAAATCACAGTTTGAAATAAAAATGAAATAGGTAAAAAAAAAAAAACATTAATGTTATGAGGTTATATATTTTATCTTTTTCGTGTCAGGAAAACGTAATTTTGTGCGGTTATCAAAGCATGATTAATTACCACTGAAAAATAACAAAGATTATTAGATAAAAAGAAATACTTTTTATATATGTCATCCGTGATCTGTTTGTACATGTCTATTTCGGTTTCATGTGGTGTACGGTCTGATTTTGTACTACTGTAAGTACAACATGTATTTACTTTTGCGTGTAACGCCGTTTTGCGTGTGTGTGTGTGTGTGGTTATGAATGCATTTGTATATGAACGGCTGTGCGAGTGTAGTCATACGTGAACGGTGTGTGTGTGTGTGTGTGTGTGTGTTTGTGTGCGTGTATGTGTGTGTGAGTATACAACTGTGTGAGCGCGTTGTTGTGTGTGTCTGTTGTGTGTGTGTGCGTATGTGTTGTGTGTGTGTTGTGTGTGTGTATGTGTGTGTGTGAGTGCGTGTGCGTGTGCGTGCATGAGCGTGTGAGTATATAACTGTGTGAGCGCGTTCCCTCCTATTCCCTCTGTATCTTTTCTGTCTCACTTTCCTTTAATCCTTCGCCCACCTCGCCACTGCTTCCGTTGCCTCTCTCTTTTATTCTGAGTCTCTATCCTTCTCCCCTTCTCTAAACCCTTTTCGGCCCTCCTCTCATTTTCGATCTGTCGCACATCCGCGGTCGCTTTGCATCTCCCTCTCCCTTTCTCTCTCTCTTTCTATCTTTCTTTCTTCATCTATCTGTCTTGTTCTCTCTCTGTGTGTCTGTCTTTTTCTCTCTCTGTGTGTCTGTCTTTCTCTCTCTGTGTGTCTGATTTTATCTCTCTCTCTCTCTCTTCCTGTCTTTCTCTCTCTCTTTCTGTCTCTCTCTCTCTCTCTACCTGTCTTTCTCTCTCTCTTTCTGTCTCTCTCTCTGCCTCTCTCTCTCTCTCTCTCTTTCTTTTCCTTTCCCTCTTCCTCTCTCCTTCTATTGGCTCTCTCTCTCTCAATCACCCTCTCTCATCATCTCTCTCTCATCCTCACCTCTCTTCTCTCCCTCTCTCTCGCTCATCTTCTCTCTGCTGCCTGCCTTTCTCTCTCTCTCTGCCTCCCTCTCTCCTCTCTCTCTCCGCTCCCCTCTCTCTCCCTTCTTATCTTCTTCGCTCTCTCTCTTGCCTGGCTTTCTCTATCTCTCTCTTATCTTTCTCTCTCTCTCTCTCTCTCTCGGCATCTCTACTCTCTCCTCTCTCTCATCCGCCTTCATCTTCCTTCATCTCACTCTCTGCATCATCTCTCATCTCTCTCTCACTCACTCTCTCTCTGCCTGCCATTTCTCTCTCTCTCTGGATGGCCTCTCTCTCTCTCTCTCGTCTCCTCATCCATCTCATCTCGCTCCTCTCTCGTTCCTCTCTCCATCTCTCTCTCTCCTCTCATCATCTGCCTGTCTTTCTGCTATCTCTCTGCCTCTCTCCTCTTCCTCTCTCTCTCATCCATCTCCTCTCTCTCTCTCTGCTCACTCCTCTCATCTCTCTCTC
>NW_028234444.1:4498010-4500510 GCF_977035675.1 Penaeus japonicus | reverse complement strand
ACCTCTACCACCACCTCCTCCTCCTCCTCCACCCCCTCCTCCACCTCAACCACCACCTCAACCACCACCCCCTCCTCCTCCTCTCCCCCTCCTCCTCTTCCCCCTCTTCCTCCTCCACCTCTACCACCACCTCCTCCTCCTCCTCCACCCCCTCCTCCACCTCAACCACCACCTCAACCACCACCCCCTCCTCCTCCTCTCCCCCCTCCTCCTCTTCCCCCTCTTCCTCCTCCACCTCTACCACCACCTCCTCCTCCTCCTCCTTTTCCCCCTCTTCCTCCTCCACCTCTACCACCTCCTCCTCCTCCTCTACCACCTCCTCCTCTTCCCCCTCTTCCTCCTCCACCTCTACCTCCTCCTCCACCTCCTCCACCTCCTCTACCACACCTCATACCCCGAGGTCACCAAGCAAACGCCATGTTAAAGGGATTTTTATCGTCACTACACGCAACCCTGCACGCTCTCCATCACTGGGTACGCGGAGGCATTACATATTCAAGCGAAAAGCTGCTAGAGGGAACCGGGGGGGGGGAGACCAGAGAGGGAACGGGGGGGGGGGAGAGAGGCAGAGAGGGAAACCAGAGAGGGAAACCAGAGAGGGAAACCAGAGAGGGAACGGGGGGGGGGGGGCAGAGAGGGAACCAGAGAGGGAACCAGAGAGGGAACCAGAGGGAACCAGAGGGGGGGGTGGGTAGGAGAAGAGGGAAGGAGGGAAAGAAAGGATTAGGATGAAGATGAGGATAAAGAAAGAGTGAGGGGGAGATAGATAGATAGATAGAGAGAGAGATAGATAGAGAGATAGATAGATAGATAGATAGATAGAGAGAGAGAGAGAGAGAGAGAGAGAGAGAGATAGAGAGAAAGAGAGAGAGAGTCAGTGAAAGAAAGATAGTGATACTCTATTCGTTCGACGTGCGACTTGAATTTTTTTTCTTTTTTTTTCCCCTTTCTCGCGTCCTTCTCGGGTCTCGCCTCTCGTTTGTTATGTCTGGTTTCGTTTCTTCGTCTAGTTTTTGTGTGTTTCTTGTTTGTTTAGTTTGTTTCTCTGTTTCTATTCTCTCGTTCTCATTCTTTTTTTTTTCTCTCTTTCTATCTTTCTATTTTTATCTATCTATCTATCTATCTATCTGTCTGTCTTTTTTTTTTTCTTTCTCTCTCTCTCACACACTTCATCTCTCTCTCTCTCTCTCTCTCTCACTTCCTCTCTCTATCTCCATCTATCTATCTATCTATCTATCTATCTATCTATCTATCTCTCTCTTTCTCCCTCTCTATCTATCTATCTATATATCTATCTATCTCTATCTATCTATCTATCTATATATGTATCTATCTCTATCTATCTATTTATCTCCTCTCTCTTTCTCTCTTTCTCACTCCTTCTGACAATTGTTGACATTCCTAGCTGACATCTAAGCTGCTGCTAGACTTTACTCTCCGATACATAGACGAAGTTTTTGAAGTCAGCGAGAGAAATATCGATATGGAAGAAGTACCAGAGGGAAGTTGGGTCTCCCAGTTGAGGTCTGTCTCCCTAGTCTTATTGGTCTCTGGTCCTGTCTCTATCCTATTTATTGGATTTTTTATTCCCCAGTTGATGGAGGTTCTGTGGAAGAGGTTAAAGGCGGGGTTGGGGGGTTGGGGGGTTAGGGGGTGGGATGGGGTTGGGGAAATATAGAAACAGAGAAACTAAAATATTGGCCATTTACTTTGTTTGCTTTATTTGCTTTTCATTTTTTTCTCTTCTCTTTCTTACGGTCACTCTCTTTCTTTCTCTCTCTCTCTCTTTCACTCTCACTCTTATTGTTACTGTTACTGTTACTCCTACTCTTACTCTTATTTTCTCTCTTTCTCTCTCTCTCTCTCTCTCTCTCTCTCTCTCTCTCTCTCTCTCTCTCTCTCTCTCTCTCTCTCTCTCTCTCTCTCTCTCTCTCTCTCTCTCTCACTCACTGTCGCTCTTCCTCTTCCTCTTCCTATCACTCTCACTCTCACTCTCACTCTCACTCTTATTGTTACTGTTACTGTTACTCCTACTCTTACTCTTACTTTCTCTCTCTCTGTGTCTCTCTCTCTCTCTCTATCTCTCTCTCTCTTTCTCTCTCCCCCTCACTCTCTCTTTATCCTCATCTTCATCCTAATCCTTTCTTCCCCTCCTTCCCTCTTTTCCTACTCCCCTCCCCCCTCCCCCGCCCCCTCCCTTTCTCTCTCTCCCTCTCTGATGGAAAACTGATTTCCTTTTTCGTAAAGGGAATGATTTGCATATAGGCGGGGAGTAACAATAGCAATGAGATTTTCCCTCGTTTTTCCCTTTTTTGTCATTTTTTCGTCTCTTTTCTTCCTTCTTTTATCTTTTTTTTTTTTTTTTTTTTTACGGAGGTGTTTTCTTGCTTGCTCATGCTTTTTTTTTTATCTTTCTTTCTTTCTTATTCTGCAGTCCATTTTTATTTTTCCTTTTCTTTCATGACGGTCTATTCTTATTTCATTTATCATTATCCTTAGG
>NW_028234444.1:4470510-4473010 GCF_977035675.1 Penaeus japonicus | reverse complement strand
GTTTTGCTTTTAATTTCATTATTACTAAAAAGAGAGAGAACGGGAGAGAGAGAGAGAGAGAGAGAGAGAGAGAGAGAGAGAGAGAAAGAAAACGAGAGAGAGAGAGAACGAGAGAGAGAATAGAAATGAAAGCGAAAAAGATATTGAAAAAGAAAAGAGAAAAACAATAAAAAACAGAAAAAGAAAGAAAAGAAAACAAAAAAAATGAAGGAAAGAAAAGTGGAAAAAGGGAGATAGGTGAAGAGGACAATAGAAGAAAAGTAAATTAAATAAGAGTAAAATAAGTGAAATGAAAGGAAAAAAGTGACATAAGAGGAAATACATGAACATATAATAGGGGGGGGGGGGTTGAAAATAAGAAGAAAATTTGCAAAATACGAGGGATATAAATCAAATCAGAGGAAAATAAGTGAAGTGAAAAGAAAAAAAAGGGGAAAACAGGAAAATAAATGAACTTAAAGGAAAATGTGATGATATAGAACAGAATATATGGAAATCAGAGGAAAATAAGGGAAATAAGAGAAGAAAAAAAACATTTCAAAAAATATTAAATCAAAAGGAAAAAAAGGTGGAAAAAAAGTGTCATTTTAAGGAAATAAGTGCAAGAAAAATGGGAAAAAAGGAAATTAAATATAAAAAGAAATTCCCTAACTTACTCAGGGACAATATTAATGGAAGGAATATCCGTGTTGCTCTTCTTGGGGAGCTCGGCGCGTTGAAACATTGCAATATTGAGTACCAGTAGTTAATTGCAATGTCCTTTGTTAGGTATCATAGCTTGAGCAAGAATAGAGGTGGTTTTGCCAAAGCGTTTTCCGGTGGCAATTGTTGTTATTATGGCTGTTATAGTTGTGGTTGTTGTTGCTATGGTTGTTGTCATGGTTGCTGTTGTTGTTAATATGGTTGTTGTTTTTGTTAATATGGTTGTTATGGTTGTTAATATGGTTGTTATGGTTGTGGTTGTTGTTGTTGCCATGGTTGCTGTTGTTGTTAATATGGTTGTTATGGTTGTGGTTGTTGTTGATATGGTTGTGGTTGTTGTTGATATGGTTGTTATGGTTGTGGTTGTTGTTAATATGGTTGTTGTTATTGTTATGGTTGTTGTCATGGTTGCTGTTGTTGTTAATGTGGTTGCAATTGTTGTTGCTGCGGTTACTATTGTTGTTGTTATTGTTGATTGATGTCTTGGTTGTTGTTATTGATGTTGTTATGACAGATTTTTGTTGTTATTGTCGCCGCCGATCTTATGGGGAAGGTTATCATGTTGTTATTATATTATCATTATTACATCATCATTATCATTACTTACTATAAATCAGCAAATGTATGTGAGTGAATGAATAAGAGTGTGAATGAGAGAGAGAGAAAGAGGGAGAGTGAGTAAGTGAGAGACAGAGAGAGAGAGAAAGAGACAGAAAGAGAGAGAATGAGGGAGAATGAGAGAGAGAGAGAGAGAGAGAGAGAGAGAGAGAGAGAGAGTGATTAAGATAGAGAGTGTGTGCGTATGTGTGTGAAGGGTTCATACCGAACAAGTTGAAAATAAAACAACGAAGGGAAACAAAGGAAAACACACGAAGCTCTGCTGCTTCACAAGAGTACAGAGTAGACTTTATATGCCACAAAGTAGCTTTATATGCCCCAAAGTAGGCTCTATATGCCACAAAGTAGCTCTATATGCCACAAAGTAGCTCTATATGCCACAAAGTAGGCTTTATATGCCACAAAGTAGCTCTATATGCCACAAAGTAGGCTCTATATGCCACAAAGTAGGCTTTGTATGCCACAAAGTAGCTCTATATGCCACAAAGTAGCTCTATATGCCACAGAGTAGGCTCTATATGCCACAGAGAAGGCTCTATATGCCACAAAGTAGCTCTATATGCCACAAAGTAGCTCTATATGCCACAGAGTAGGCTCTATATGCCACAAAGTAGGCTCTATATGCCACAAAGTAGCTCTATATGCCACAAAGTAGCTCTATATGCCACAAAGTAGCTCTATATGCCACAAAGTAGGCTTTATATGCCACAAAGTAGCTCTATATGCCACAAAGTAGCTCTATATGCCACAAAGTAGGCTCTATATGCCACAAAGTAGGCTTTATATTCCACAAAGTAGCTCTATATGCCACAAAGTAGCTCTATATGCCACAAAGTAGCTCTATATGCCACAGAGTAGGCTCTATATGCCACAAAGTAGGCTCTATATGCCACAAAGTAGGTCTATATGCCACAAAGTAGGCTCTATATGCCACAAAGTAGCTCTATATGCCCCAAAGTAGGCTTTATATGCCACAGAGTAGCTCTATATGCCACAAAGTAGCTCTATATGCCCAAAGTAGGCTCTATATGCCACAAAGTAGGCTTTATATCCCACAAAGTAGCTCTATATGCCGCAAAGTAGCTCTATATGCCACAAAGTAGCTCTATATGCCAAAGAGTAGGCTCTATATGCCACAGAGTAGGCTCTATATGCCACAAAGTAGCTCTATATGCCACAA
>NW_028234444.1:4440510-4443010 GCF_977035675.1 Penaeus japonicus | reverse complement strand
TTTAAATGTGAGCCCGCACACGAGCAACTTTCCGTTGTCGCCACCACCCAGCCTGCTGCTGCCTTGCCCCTTCAGATTTCAGTGGTGAGAGGAAGTGGTAGCTATCATGTCTGTAATAAAAGATGTATTTGACTGCGAAACACTCATAACAGAGGTAGAGAAGAGACCACCTCTTTATGATTTCCAGCTGAAGGAATACAGCGATAAGAATATAAAAGAGAAGTTGTGGCGTGAGGTGTGTGAGGCTGTGGTGAGCGATTGGAATATTCTCTCCCCTGAGGATAAAAAAGAAAAAGGTAAGAAACATATTGTATTTGAAAGGAAAATATCTATCATGTGGTTCACTTTTATAGCGGTGACCTTTTATATTTTGTTATACTGCCATGAAACTGCTCCTTGGGGACTAGTAAAGTATGATGCAAAGTGATCTCGTACTGTTTTTCCTCTCATGTTACATCTGGTGTCAACACGATCAATGTCATTCATTGGACATTCATACAATGTTTCTTCAAAGTTGACACCCTCATGTTTTTTTACGTAGTTGTGTAAAATGCAGCATGCCTTAACTATGACATCACAAAACTCAGGTTTAACATCCAGAGGTCTATGGAAAATTCTCCATGTGTTTGCCATGATACCAAACGTGCATTCAACTGAAAGCCTTGCTCGTGACAAACGATAGTTGAAAACACGTTGTTGACCTGTCAGATTTTTGTTTGGATATGGCCGTAGAACATTCTCAGTCAAAGCAAATGCCTCATCACTGACAATAACGTATGGCATGCAAATTCTACTGTTGTCATTTGGTAGTGGGCATGGGTTTGGAAGCTTAAGTTCCCCAGAATCTAATATTTTTACAGAAATCAGATTTTTTAAACACATTTGAATCACTGGATTTCTAGCAGCTCCAACATAAATAGCTGTAAATGAACACCCACTGTCAACTAACGCCATGAGTACAATTGAGAAAAACTGCTTGTAATTATAGAAACTAGAACCACAATTATCTGGATTCTTGATGCGGACGTGTTTCCCATCAAGAGCACCAATGCAGTTTAGGAATTGTGTGTTAGCATAGAAATCCTTTGCGACTTGGAGCCAGTCACTTCCACTTTTCTCAGGCATGCAGATGTTCTGCAGGCTTTTCCAGAGTGCTTCACATGTTTCGTAGACAATTTGACGAATTGTTGATTCACCAAGCCGGTACTCAAAGTGAAGCGAAACGAAGCTGTTCCCCGTTGCTAGGTATCTGCAAAAAAAATTATTAATTTCATTAATTTCAGGAAACCAGCTACAGCGAAGATGGAAAAATCTCCGTGAATGCTTCAGGAGGGCGTTAAAGGATCAAAAAGGCAGGTCAGATGGTGCCGCTAAGAAAAGGAAGTATGTTTACTTTGATCAGCTCCTATTCCTTGCACCAACTTTTAACGAGCGAGAAACCACAGGTAACTACTCAGCACCGGAGGGTAATGATAAGGAGGAAGAACGTGAACAAGGCGACACACCAAGTAATTCTGCAAACGTGAATAACGCACAAAGACCACATAAACCAAGAAAAATCCAAGGAGCTTCCAACAACAGATATGAAGAAGAACTACTTGAAATATTAAGAGGAAAGACTAAAGAAAATTGTGATGAGGATACAGCCTTTGTAATGTCACTAATTCCGAAGTTTAAAAAGTTCAATGATGAGCAAAGATTTGAAGCACAGATAGAAATAATGAAAGTGATGAGAAGAGTACAGATGATGACGACACAGATTCCATCTACTGCTTATCATGGCAATACGCCCTCTACAAGCACTTGTCAACCGTACGTTGCTGTACCAGGTATGTCTCTGAACACCCAAAGATATCTGCCTACAAGTGGTATGCATCACATGCATCAGCACCAGATACGTGAAGGTCACCACTCAACTCAAGAATTTGTACATACTCCTGGATACCTTCACAACCAACCTTATCAACCTCAGCTACATCATTCACAAGAAAATCGCGAATTTCAACAGTCGGCATCAAATATCACCACCACAGCTTCGTCACCAGCATCAGAATATTCTTTGAACTCAGGTGACACCGACCTATTAGAACTGTCATAATAAGACCATTATAATTTTCACACATGATTAGTGCTCAGTGTGTAATGGATTAAATATTATGTATTTTCTCGTTCATGTATTCCAATTTATTCTGGTGTTCACTGATAACTAATATCATTAGTTTATCTAAATATAAAAAGAATTAAAAGTTTTTTTTTCAGATTTCTATTGTTGAATCTTTCATTGATTTTGTTGAAGTTAAGTGTTTTTTTTTATTATGCTCAATATATAAGGAAATACATTTTCTTTTATTCACAAAGTATTGGTTACATCTGAAAGCAATTCAATCATATCTACAGCGATGTGTAGTGTAGAAATAGTGATGTATTTTTCTTTTCTGAAAATGGAACATATTTTCTTCATTTCCCTGTAGTGCTATTTCAAGAAGAATCATTAATTATG
>NW_028234444.1:4428010-4433010 GCF_977035675.1 Penaeus japonicus | reverse complement strand
GGCGGGGTACGAGGGAGATGATGAGGAAGGGAAAAGATGGAGGGGGGAGGATAATAGGAAGTGAAGAGGAGGAGGGAGAGGAGGAAGAGAGATAAGGAAGGAAGAGGAGGAGGGAGAGTGAAGGGGAAGGGAAAAGGAAGGAAGGAGAGGAGGTAAACGAGGAGGTAGGAAAAAAGGAGGAAGAAAAGTTGTTGAGGAAGGGAACCGGAGGAGGAGAGGAGGGAAAAGTGGCTGAGAGAGAAGGAGGAGGAAGATATAATCAGAAAGGAAGAGGAGCGAAAGAAGGAAGAAGAAGGTGAGACTAAGAGGGAAGTAGAAATGATAAAGGGAGAGGGAACAAGAAAAAAAAAATATGGAACATTTTGTAGAAAATTAGAAAAAAATAGGAGGGGGAAGAACAGGAGAAGGAGGAGGAGGAATAAATGAGAGAGGAAGAAGAGGAGGGAAAAAGACGGAGGGAGGATTAGGGGAAGGGGAGGAGAGAGGAAGAAGAGGAAAAGGAGAAAGAGGGAAAAAGAAGGAAGCGGGAGGAGGAGGAAGGAAAAATGATATGATCAAGAGGAGGAGGAGGAGGAAGAGGGAAAACAGTAAGGACGAGGAGGAGAAAGAAGAAGAAGAAGAAGAGATGGAAGGGAAGTAGAAGTAGCATGAAAAGGAAGAGGAGAACATCAGCTGACGAGGAACAGGAGACGAGGAAGAATGAAAATCAGCTGACGAGGAAGAGAGAATATCAACTTAAGAGGAAAAGAGAATATCAGAGAAAGAGGAACAGTAATAATTGGATTAGCAATAATAGTGATGAAGGTAGTAATAGTAATAATGATTATGATAATAATAATGATGATAACGATGATGAGGATGATAACAATAGAAATAATAAGGATCATAATGATAATTATGATGATAATGTTATCAATAATGATTATAATAATGAGATTAATACTAATAACCATCGGATAATATTGATAATCTTGATGACAATGTGATGATTATTACAATAAGCAATAATCAATAACAATAATAATGATAACAGTATTAAGAATGGTAATAATAACTATTACAAAAAAATATATATATATAAAGGAAAAAAAATAATAATACCAACAAAAGTATCAACTTAAGCAAGAAAAAAAATATTCTTTAAAAGCTAAAATTACCAACATCCCCCCTTGCCCCTCCCCCCGTGTCCTTCCCCCTCCCCCCCTCCCCCCGCCGGCTATTATCAAGGTCACAAAGACAACACTGAAGCCGCGCCAAAGGTTTCTTCCGAAGTGTCTCTTGAAACCAGACTCTTAGTATGGAGAGGAATTTGTCAAAGCTGGTATTTCATGAAGAGGTGCATACATACACACACACGCACACACACATATACACACGCACACACATGCAATAAGACACACGCACACACGTACAAACATGCGCACACACACACACACACACACACACACACACACACACGCAATAATACACACATACACACGTACACACACACACGCAATAACACACACATACACACGCACACGCACACGCATATATACACATGCACCTACACAACCCCGCACGCATTCATTCACACAGAAATTATATATCAAATTTATTTTAAGAATAAACAAAATTACATGTACGATGTGTCTTAATTAAGATGATGATGATGATGATAATGACGATTATGAATACTCATGATGATGATGGTGATGATGATTTTAAGTAACCGTGATGATGATGATTGTGATAATGATGATAATAGTAGTAATAATGTTACTGGTAATAACAATATTGATGATAAAGATATCAATCATATTGATAATTAAGATAATGACAAATCAAGTCAAAAGACGATAGTCTGTAAAAAGGAGTCGAACTTGAAAAACAAAAATGAAAAAAATAAAAATTATTTATAAGCAAAAGAACAAAAAAAATCTTAAAGGGATATAATGTTCCAACAAGTGAAAACGCTTTCTCTCTGGCATCAGAAACACTCCGATTTCGTGGGACAAAAAATGGTTCATTGTATAATAGCGGGAAAAAAATAAGATAAAACAAAAAAAGGAGGGAGGGGGGGGAGGGGGGGAGATGGAGACACGACAGCAACAAAAAAAAGAGAGAGAGAAAAAGAAAAAAAGAAAAACATGAAGATAATGTTATACCACATTAAACCCTTTTTCTCTCTTTGTTCCCGCCCGTTCGCTGGCGTCGGGAACACTCCGATTTCATGAAAATATTATCGGACTTGAGAATCGGAAACCGCTTCTTTCTCTCCATATACTAACATAAACCAGGAGAGGTTGGGAAGTGAGGTGAGGTGAGGTGGAATTTCTGCGAAGGAATTCTTGGATTAAAAAAAAAAAATCGTAGAAAAAGAATTGAATTCTTTGAATTTTGAATATTTTTCCTGTCAAGTTCTTTTATGGCTATTGCATCGTGATGAGGTACCACGTGTGAATAAGAGTATATAGGTCAATAGATAGATAAATGGTAGGTAGATACAGATGATGGATAGATATAGATGTGTGTGTAGACGTGTAAACAAGGAGATATGGATATAGAAGTGTGTTTATGCTAGTTAGAAAATTATAGATAGATAGATCGGTACGTGTTTTCAGGTGTGTGTGTATGTGTGCGCGCGCGTGTGTATGTATATATGTGTGTGAGTATGTGTGTGCGCGTGTGTGTATATATATATGTGTGTGAGTGTGTGTGTGTGCGTGTGTGTATGTATATATATGTATGAGTGTATATGTTTGATAGATAAATAGATAGACAGATTGATAAATAGAAAAAGCAGGAGAACAGAGAACACAGTAATATCGGAGGAAAATGACATATGCTTCTTTGTTGGGTCAGCCTGCAGTCTGGTGATTGCAACCCTAATTGCATTAGT
This sequence comes from Penaeus japonicus, assembly GCF_977035675.1. NCBI lineage: Eukaryota > Metazoa > Arthropoda > Malacostraca > Decapoda > Penaeidae > Penaeus > Penaeus japonicus. The sequence goes on along the minus strand of NW_028234444.1, from coordinate 4,430,129 downwards.
GCAAATTAAGTTACTGTTTGCTTACGTCGGTCCCCAGAGGATGTGCCTTATCATTTGGAATCCATGTAAAGCACTGGGCATTTTAGAATTTAGAGTGTTTGAATTTAGAAGTAGTTTACACTTTTGAAAGAACTAATACTTTGAAGTAGTTAATACTATTGAAAGAAGTAGAATTTAGTAGTAGTTAACACTTGTGAAATAAGTAGAATTTAGAAGTAGTTAATACTATTGAAAGAACTAGAATTTAGAAGTAGTTAACACTCGTAAAAGAACTAGAATTTAGAAGTAGATGACACTTTTGAAAGAACTAGAACTTTGAAGTAGTTAACGCTATTGAAAGAAGTAGAAATTAGTAGTAGTTAATACTATTGAAATAACTAGAATTTAGAAGTAGTTGACACTCGTAAAAAAACTGGAATTTAGAAGTAGTTAACACTTGTGAAAGAACTAGAATTTAGAAGTAGTTTACACTATTGCAAGAAGTAAAATTTAATAGTAGTTAACACTTTTAAAAGAGCTAGAATTTAGAAGTAGTTAACACTTTTGAAAGAAGTAGAATTTAGAAGTAGATGACACTTTTGAAAGAACTAGAATTTAGAAGTAGTTAACACTTGTGAAATAACTAGAATTTAGAAGTAGTTAACACAAAAAAATATGTAGAATTTAGTAGTAAACACTTGTGAAATAACTAGAATTTAGAAGTAGTTAACACTTGTGGAATAACTAGAATTTAGAAGTAGTTAACACTTGTGAAATAACTAGAATTTAGAAGTAGTTAACACAAAAAAATATGTAGAATTTAGTAGTAAACACTTGTGAAATAACTAGAATTTAGAAGTAGTTAACACTTGTGGAATAACTAAAATTTAGAAGTAGTTAACACTTTTGAAATAAGTAGAATTTAGTAGTAAACACTTGTGGAATAACTAGAATTTAGAAGTAGTTAACACTTTTGAAAGAAGTAGAATTTAGTAGTAGTTAACACTCGTAAAAGAACTAAAATTTAGAAATGATTTACACTTTTGAAAGAAAGAAATTTTAGAACTAACTAACAGTTTTAAAGTAACTAGAACTTAGAATTGTTCAAGTTTTCAATTCGTTTAAATTCAGATAGTATTTGAATTTAAGAAGAGGCTAGGTTGAAAAAACTGCATCAATAGAATTTGTATCTTATTTGAATTAAAAAATAAAAATAATAAATATCTTTTATTTATAATCACATTTCCCTTATAACACGCTGCAAAAAAACTACACAAAAAAATCGCCAGGAAACAATAAAATAAAAGTCTTCCACACTACACCCGCCAGTTGCATCAATGAATGCAATGAATCATCCATTTATGCATAGAATTTGCATCCATACTGCATCATAGAGCAATGAAAGTAAACAAAGCGAGATACATATACATAGCTCTTCATATATGAATATATAAATCCGGATTCAGATCAAGGGATATGGCAACCGATCACACGAGCCGTTGTACTAGTGCATATTCATAATCCAGTGATGCAATCGAGGGCTATGCAATTGCAAGAGATGAAATTTCAATATCGAGGAAAAAAAAGGGAGGAACGAAGTCATAAAAACAAGGAAAAGATATCTATCTATCTATCTATCTATCTATCTATCTATCTATCTATCTATCTATCTATCTATCTATCTATCTATCTATCTATCTATCTATCTATCTATCTATATCTATCTATCTATCTATCTATCTATCTATCTATCTATCTATCTATCTATCTATCTATCTATCTATCTATCTATCTATCTATCTATCTATCTATCTATCTATCTATCTATCTATCTATCTATCTATCTATCTATCTATCTATCTATCTATCTATCTATCTATCTATCTATCTATCTATCTATCTATCTATCTATCTATCTATCTATCTATCTATCTATCTATCTATCTATCTATCTATCTATCTATCTATCTATCTATCTATCTATCTATCTATCTATCTATCTATCTATCTATCTATCTATCTATCTATCTATCTATCTATCTATCTATCTATCTATCTATCTATCTATCTATCTATCTATCTATCTATCTATCTATCTATCTATCTATCTATCTATCTATCTATCTATCTATCTATCTAT
>NW_028234444.1:4418010-4420510 GCF_977035675.1 Penaeus japonicus | reverse complement strand
TTATGTTGCTGGCCACACCGTGATTCTAAAGTTTATTTTGATTGTATATGTGTATATATATATATATATATATATATATATATATATATATATATATATATATATATATATAGAGAGAGAGAGAGAGAGAGAGAGAGAGAGAGAGAGAGAGAGAGAGAGAGAGAGAGAGAGAGAGAGGGAGGGAGAGAGACGTACATATTATAAAATTATAATCGCTTTGGGATTTCTTAACCTTTATATTATTGTGATGAATTGAAAGAAATAAACTTATTCGGATATTTACTACATATTTCTTGAAATCAAATACTCTATCATCCTTTATGATTTTTTTTTCTTGTGAAGACCCGATTCCAAAAACTCATACTTTTAACCTCAAAGTCCTATTCAGATTGGTCTCGGCAAGATATCTAAGTAAAATCTGCCATGCAGGAATTTATTTCCGAATATCTTGGCAAAGATTTTAATAGTCTATCTCAGTTAAATAATGATACGATTCTTTGGGAATTTATTATTTTATTAGAGAGTATCCTTGCCCCCCCCCCCCCCCCCAACAGAGTATCACACTTCTAAAACATGTATTGCAATTCAGTTAAATTCCTTGGGAAAAGTAGTAGACACACAAAAAGGTTCCAACTTTTCAAAGACATATATGCTATTTTTAACTAGCTATATCAAACAAAAGTGTTTAGTATATATATTTATCTAAACATGCAGAGAAATATAAGACACTAATGCTTATGAGAGAGAGAGAGAGAGAGAGAGAGAGAGAGAGCGAGAGAGAGAGAGAGAGAAAGCGAGAGAGAAAGCGAGAGAGAGAGAGCGAGAGAGAGAAAGCGAGAGAGAGAGAGAGAGAGAGAGAGAGAGAGAGAGAGAGAGAGAGAGAGAGAGAGAGAGAGAGAGAGAGAGAGAGAGAGAGAGAGAGAGAGAGAAAGCGAGAGAGAGAGAGAGAGAGAGCGATAGAGAAAAAGCGAGAGACAGAAAGCAAGAGAGAGAGCATCCCACGAAAAAGAAAACAACAGTGATAAACATTTAACCCTTAAGGACGTGCGACCTAAATTCAGTCATAGTCAGAGATATTCACAAATAATAACAATGCTCTACAGGACGCCAGAGAATAATCAGGATATTTTTAGATATGAAGATTTCAAAAAATACAACTATATTTATAATGACTTCCTTAAAAGAGATAAAACTGACTGATTAGTCTAACTGATGTAATGATTTCGTCAAGCTGAGAGGAAGTGTGATCGCCGAAACAAATCAATGTATTTTTTAACAATTATTCAATTTTACAATTATTTCCAAAAGGTAAAGCCTATCTACCTACAACAGACTATACAATCAGGTAGTTCACATCCCGTTCTGATGAAAATTTCAAGATCACCTTGGGCTCAGAATAGTCTATGTTTAAAGTATAGCTTATTTTACTCCAAATCCATCTATAAAGACCAAAACCCATATCTAAAAAAGACTAAATACATGCATAATAAGACAATAGCAGCTCCTGAGGTTGTAATAGTGTATGCCCGAGTGGGTGGTGCGGCGTAATATAGACTCTACGTAAGGTGGTCATACGGCTTATTTTCCATTATTATGTACTTGACATTGGTTGATTTTTGTTTTCTTTTAATATGGAAATATAAAAATCTTCGTACACTTGGCAACACATTAACCGCTCCAACGGTTTTTGGAGGGGGTGGATGGGGGTGGGGTGGGGGTGGGGGGAGAGATAGGAATGGGGGTGAGGGGGAGAGCGGGTAGTTACAGACCACAACTGTAGGGGAGGCACGCGACAAGTGTCATTTTTTCTTGACAAATGCAAAATAAACACTATAAAACGCAGCAAAACGACAAAGGAGCGAGAATATATACGGATGGGTTGTCACCATAGCGAGTGTCACCACAGCGCCAAGAACAATTTCATAAAATAGGATATTTATCTGTATTTCATTTAGAAAGTTTTTTTTTATTAGAATGATTCCCCGTTATTGTTTTCTAGTGGTCACAAGTAACATATTTGGAATTTATTCTTACAGGGGAAAAATGATTTAAATTTCTTTGAAAGACTTGTATTTGAAACTGTATTTTTATCATTAAAATCTATATATTTCTCCCAAATTCGATCAGGTTTATTTGGGAATTATATGATATCTATATATATATATATATATATATATTTTTTTTTTTTTTTTTTTTTTTTTTTTTTTTTTAGATAGAGGGAAAGGATAATTTCAGATCAAAATTGCTTTGATTAGGAACATATAACTAGCGAGAATATTTTATGACATGTGGAATTTCTAAAAAAATAGTTGAAACAAATCTTTTGATATTGAATAACTATTCACAAATCGATCAGGTTTATTAGGAAATTACTAGATATATTCTTTTACAAAGAGGGAAAGGATAATTTCAAATCAAAATTGCTTTAATTAAGAACAAAATAACTACCGAGAATATTTTATGACATGTGGAATTTCTAAAAAATAGTTGAAACAAATCT
>NW_028234444.1:4405510-4408010 GCF_977035675.1 Penaeus japonicus | reverse complement strand
AAAGAGAGCGAGAGAGAGACAGAAAGAGAAAGAAAGAAAGAGAAAGAGAGCGAAAGAGAACTGAGAGAGAAAGAAAGAGAGCGAAAGAGAGACAGAGAGAGAAAGAAAGAGAAAGAGAGCGAAAGAGAGACATTGAGAGAAGGAAAAAGAAAGAGAAAGAGAGAGAAAGAGAAAGAGAAAGAGAGAGAGAGAGAGAAAAAGAGAGAAAGAAAGAGAAAGAGAGCGAAAGAGAGACAGAGAGAGAAGGAAAGAAAGAGAAAGAGAGCGAAAGAGAGACAGAGAGAGAAGGAAAGAAAGAGAAAGAGAGCGAAAGAGAGACAGAGAGAGAAGGAAAGAGAAAGAGAGCGAAAGAGAGACAGAGAGAGAAGGAAAGAAAGAGAAAGAGAGCGAAAGAGAGACAGAGAGAGAAAGAGAAAAAGAGAAAGAGAAAGAGAGAAAGAAAAAAAGAGAAAAAGAAAAAGAGAAAAAGAAAAAGAGAAAGAGAAATAGAGAAAGAGAAAAAGAGAAAGAGAGAGAGAGAGAAGAAGAAAGAAAAGGAAAGAGAAAGGAGAGAAAAGAGAAAGAAAGAGAAAGAAAGAAAAAGAGAAAAGAAGAGAGCGAGAGAGAAGAAAAAAAAAAAAAAAGACAGAGAAAGAAAGAAAGAGAAAAGAGAGCGAAAGAGAGACAGAGAGAGAAGAAAAGAGAAAGAGAGCGAGAGAGAGAAAAAGAGAGAAGGAAAGAGAAAGAGAGCGAAAGAGAGACAGAGAGAGAAAGAAAGGAAGAGAAAGAGAGCGAGAGAGAGAAAGAGAGAGAAGGAAAGAAAGAGAAAGAGAGAAAGAGAGACAGAGAGAGAAAGAAAGAAAGAGAAAGAGAGCGAAAGAGAGACAGAGAGAGAAGGAAAGAAAGAGAAAGAGAGCGAAAGAGAGACAGAGAGAGAAGGAAAGAAAGAGAAAGAGAGCGAAAGAGAGACAGAGAGAGAAGGAAAGAGAAAGAGAGAGAGAGAGAGAGAGAGAGAGAGAGAAGGAGAGAGAAAAGAAGAAGAAAAAGAGAGAGAAAAGAGAGAGATAAGAAAGAAAGAGAAAGAGAGAGAGAAAAGAGAGAAGAGAGAGAAGGAGAAGAGAAGAAGAAGAAGAAGGGGAGAGCGGAAAGAGAGAAGAGAGAGAAGAGAGAAGAAAGAAAGAAAAGAGCGAAAGAGAGACAGAAGAGAAGAAGGAAAGAAAAGAAAGAGAGCGAAGAGAGAAGAAGAGAAAGAGAAGAGAGAGAAGAAGGGAAATAAAGAGAAAGAGCGAAAGAGACACAGAGAGAGAAGAAAGAAAGAGAAATAAAGAGAGAAAAGAAGAAGAGAGAGAACGAGAGAAGAGGGAAAGAGAAAGAAGAGAAGAGACAAAGAGAGAAAGAGAGAAAAAGAAAAGAAGGAAAGAGAGAAGAGAAAGAAAGAGAGAGAGAAGAGAGAAAGAGAAAATGAGGGAGAGCGAAAGAGAGACAGAGAGAGAAGGAAAGAGAAAGAGAAAGAGAGACAGAGAGATAAAGAAAGAAAGAGAAAGAGAGACAGAGAAAAGGAAAGAAAGGGAGAGCGAAAGAGAGAGACAAAGAAAGAAGGAAAGAAAGAGAAAGAGAGCGAAAGAGAGACAGAGAGAGAAGGAAAAAGAAAGAGAGCGAAAGAGAGACAGAGAGAGAAGGAAAGAAAAAGAAAGAGAGCGAAAGAGAGACAGAGAGAGAAAGAAAGAAAGAGAAAGAGAGCGAGAGACAGAGAGAGAAGGAAAGAGAGAGAAAGAGAGAAGAAAAGAAAAAGAGAGGAAGGAGAAAGAAGAGAAGAAGAAAGAAAGAGAAAGAAGAAAAGAAGAGAAAGAGAAGGAAAGAAAGAGAAGAAAAGAAGAGAAAGAAGAGAAAAAAAAAGAAAGAAGAAAGAAGAAAGAAGAAAGAGAAGAAAAGAGAAAGAGAGCGAGAGAGAGACAAAGAGAGAAGGAAAAAGAAAGAAAGCGAAAGAGAGACAGAGAGAGAAAGAGAAAGAGAGCGAAAGAGAGACAAAGAGAGAAGGAAAAAGAAAGAAAGCGAAAGAGAGACAGAGAGAGAAAGAGAAAGAGAGCGAGAGAGAGACAGAGAGAGAAAGAAAAAAAGAGAAAGAGAGCGAAAGAGAGCCAGAGAGAGAAAGAAAGGAAGAGAAAGAGAGCGAGAGAGAGACAGAGAGAGAAAGAGAAAGAGAGCGAGAGAGAGACAAAGAGAGAAGGAAAAAGAAAGAAAGCGAAAGAGAGACAGAGAGAGAAAGAGAAAGAGAGCGAAAGAGAGACAGAGAGAGAAAGAAAGAAAGAAAGAAAGAGAGACAGAAGGAGAGAGAAAGAAAGAAAGAAAGAGAGACAGAGAGAGAAAGAAAGAAAGAAAGAGAGACAGAGAGAGAAAGAAAGAAAGAAAGAGAGAGAGAGAGAGAAGGAAAGAAAGAGAGGAGTGAGGGAGAAACAGAGAGAGAGAAAGAAAGAAAGAGAAAGAGAGCGAAAGAGAGACAGAGAGAGAAGGAAAGAAAAAG
>NW_028234444.1:4396736-4397910 GCF_977035675.1 Penaeus japonicus | reverse complement strand
CCCCACCTTCTACCGAAGCAAAACAAATTATTACATGTCATTCAAATTCTTCATGTATTCAGAAATTAAGTCTTAAGGTGTCAGCTCTTTCGTTACTTCGGACTGCTTTCGTTTTTAGTTTTATTACCGTGATAATAGTCTTTATCGTCATTGTGATGTTGTGGTTATTGCTATTATCTTATATCATATTCATTGTTATAATTATTATGATTGTTATCATTGTTATTATCTTTGTTATTATTATCATTACCATTGCTATTATAATTGTCATCATTACTGATATCATTATAATTAAAGTTATCATTATCCTTATTATTAGTATTATCATTATTGTTTTCATTATTACTATCACTATCATAATCATTAATACAGTTATTAGTTTAATAAACATTATCATTGCCGTTGTTTTTTATGTTATGATAATCAAACTATTATCGTTATCATTACTACCATCATTACTATCATTATCTTTATTATCAATCATACAATTATTTATTGTTTTTTCGATATTATTAGCAGTACTATTAGCATTATCATCATCATTATCATTGTTGTTATTTTAACCATCGTCATAATTTTGATTATTGTTATCATTATCACAATTCAATATTTTATCATTGTTGTTGTTTCACACACACACACATACACACACATTTTTTTTTTTTATTGAATGATAAGATTAACTCCTCTCTCGCGGCCTCTCCCTCTCTTCTCAGCTCCCCCCCCTCTTCGCGCTCCTCCCCCCCCCCCTCTCCTCGCCCTCTCTCTCTCTCTTATCTCTCTCTCTCACTCTTTCTCTCTCTTTTCTCTCACTCTCTCTCTCTCTCTCGCTTTTCTCACTCACGCAGTCACTCACGACTCTCTCTCCCTCTCTCATGGTGCTCCGTCTCTCTCTCTCTTCCTCTCTCTCTCTCTCTCTCTCTCTCTCTCTCTCTCTCTCTCTCTCTCTCTCTCTCTCTCTCTCTCTCTCTCTCTCTCTCTCTCTCTCTCTCTCTCTCTCTCTCTCTCTCTCTCTCTCTCAGTTGAGTTACTCAGACAGAATGAAAATGATTTTGCAAAATCTTTTAATCTGTTCTCGCTAATTCAAATTAAAAATAAATGTATGTCGATAAGCTCCTTTTCATGCAATGTTGAACTATAATTAATTTCATACGGATATGTGTTCACACCATGG
>NW_028234444.1:4354236-4359236 GCF_977035675.1 Penaeus japonicus | reverse complement strand
TAAGCTTACATTTCTAAAAGCTTCTGGCCTTTAGGAAAAAGAGTTTGGGAAACTATTCATCACGAAGTTTAAAGAGAATAGAGTGTGGATTTCACTGGCTCATTGAGGGCTTCCAGTACATTGGCTTCGGTTCGAAAACTCCCTTTTGACCTTTGGAGTCTGTCAGAACTAGATTAAGCTTGCAGCCTGAAGCCCCTTTGGAAGAGAAAGAGAGAGAGAGTGAGTGAGAGGGAGAAAGAGAGAGAGAGAGAGAGGGTGAAGGAGGTAAGAGGGAGGGAGAAAGAGAGAGAGAGTGAGAGGGAGAAAGAGAGAGAGAGAGGGTGAAGGAGGTAAGAGGGAGGGAGAAAGAGAGAGGTAGGGGAGGGGAGGGAGAAAGAGAGAGAGTGAGAGTGAGAGGGAGAGAGGTAGGGGAGGGGGAGTAAGAGGGAGGGAGAAAGAGAGAGAGTGAGAGGGGTAGGGGAGGGTGTAAGAGAGAGAAAGAGGGGGGGGAGGTAAGAGGGGGGGGGAAAGAGAGGGGGGGGGGGGAAGAGGGAGGGAGAGAGAGTGAGAGGGAGAAAGAGAGAGGAGAGGTAGGGGAGGGGGTAAGAGGGAGGGAGAAAGAGAGAGAGTGAGAGGGGTAGGGGAGGGTGTAAGAGAGAGAGAGGGGGTGAAGGAGGTAAGAGGGAGGGAGAAAGAGAGGGGGGGGTAAGAGGGAGGGAGAGAGAGTGAGAGAGAGAGAGGGTGAAGGAGGTAAGAGGGAGGGAGAAAGAGAGAGAGAGAGGTAGGGGAGGGAGAAAGAGAGAGAAAGAGGGGGGGGGGAGGTAAGAGGGAGGGAGAAAGAGAGGGGGGGGGTAAGAGGGAGGGAGAAAGAGAGAGAGAGAGGGAGAGAGGTAGGGGAGGGGATAAGAGGGAGGGAGAAAGAGAGTGAGAGGGAGAGAGGTAGGGGAGGGGGTAAGAGCGAGGGAGAAAGAGAGAGAGAGTGAGAGGGAGAGAGGAGGAGGGGGTAAGAGGGAGGGAGAAAGAGAGAGAGAGAGAGAGGGAGAGAGGTAGGGGAGGGGGTGAGAGGGAGGGAGAAAGAGAGAGAGAGAGAGAGAGAAAAAGGGGGGGGGAGGTAAGAGCGAGGGAGAAAGAGAGGGGAGGGGGTAAGAGGGAGGGAGAGAGAGTGAGAGGGAGAGAGGTAGGGGAGGGGGTAAGAGCGAGGGAGAAAGAGAGAGAGAGTGAGAGGGGTAGGGGAGGGTGTAAGAGAGAGAGAGGGGGGGGAGATAAGAGGGAGGGAGAGAGAGAGTGAGAGGGAGAGAGATAGGTGAGGGGGTAAGAGCGAGGGAGAAAGAGAGAGAGAGTGAGAGGGAGAGAGGAGGAGGGGGTAAGAGGGAGGGAGAAAGAGAGAGAGAGGGTGGGGGCGGTAAGAGGGAGGGAGAAAGAGAGAGAGAGAGTGAGAGAGGTAGGGGGGGTGTAAGAGGGAGGGAGAAACAGAGAGAGGTAGGGGAGGGGGTGAGAGGAAGGGAGAAAGAGAGAGAGGTAGGGGAGGGGGTGAGAGGGAGGGAGAAAGAGAGAGAGAGGGGGGGGGGGGAAGAGGAAGGGAGAAAGAGAGAGAGGTAGGGGAGGAGGGGGGGGGTAAGAGGGAGGGAGAAAGAGAGAGTGAGTGAGGAGGAGGTAAGAGGGAGGGAGAGAGAGAGAGAGTGAGAGGCGGGGGGTGGTAAGAGGGAGGGGGAAAGAGAGAGAAAGTGAGAGAGGAGGAGGGGGGAGAGGTAAGAGGGAGGGAGAAAGAGAGAGAGAGTGAGAGTGAGAGAGGTAGGGGAGGGGGTAAGAGGGAGGGAGAAAGAGAGAGAGAGTGAGAGAGGAGGAGGGGGGTAAGAGGGAGGGGGAAAGAGAGAGTGAGTGAGAGAGAGGGGGGGTAAGAGGGAGGAGGAAAGAGAGTGAGTGAGAGAGAGGGGGGAGGGTAAGGAGGGAGAAAGAGAAAGAGGGGGAGAGAAAAAGAGAGACAAAGAGAGGGGGAGTAAGAGAGAGAGAGAGGGATAAGAGGGAGAGAGAAAGATAATGAGAATGTGTGTGTGTGTGAGAGAGAGGGGTGGTAAGAGAGAAAGAGAGAGAAAGATAGAAAGTGAAAGAGAGAGGGAGAGAGATAGAAAGAGAGAGGGGTGGGGGAGAGAGAGAATAAGGAAGAAAGAAAAAGAGAGAAAGAGAGCCAGAGAGAGAGAGAATGAGAAAGAAAGAAAGAGAAAGAACGATAAAGAGCGATAGATAGAGAGAGAGAAAGCAAGAGAGAGCGAGAGAGCGAGAGAAAGAGAGAGGGAGATGCTCATAGTTACGTTATGTAAAACACTCAAGAACTTTTGCAGGTTCGCGACTTTTAAGGTGCTTTGTTTACCAACACAAATTAAGCACCTTATAAGACCATAAAGGCTGGAGGGAGCTTTCTCTCAAGCGGTAAAACGGCGGTGGCTCTTCGCAGAATTATGATTTCGAAAAATAATTTGCTTACGGTGGTCGAATAACCTTCTTATCAACATTTTTTTATGATTATTATTTCTTTTTATGATCGTTTTTTTTTTTTTTTTTACCTTTTTAGTTTTTTTATGATCATTTATCATATTTTATCATTTTTTTAATGATTTTTATCGTTGTTGTTGTTATCATTAGTCTTTTTTTTATCATCATTATCTTTATTGTTACTTTTATCATTATCATCACTATTTTTCTTATCATTATCATTATCAATATTATCATAATCATATTTTTCTTACTAGAAATATGATGATGATAATGATTATGATAATGATAATAATAATTATTGTTATCATTATTATCATTGTCATTATCATCATTATTATCATTATTATCATTATCATTATCATTATCATTATCACTATTACTATGATAACAGTTGTAATAATCATTATCATCATTCTCATTTCTATGATCATAATCAACATTATCTAGTTTGTCATTATTTTCTTAGGAGTTATATATATATATACATGTATATATATATATATATATATATATATATATATATATATATATATATATATATATTTATATATATATATATATATACATAATATACATATACATACGTGCGTGTGTGTGTGTGTGTGTTTGTGTTTGTGTGTGTGTATGTGTTTGTATGTGTGTGTGTTTGTGCGTGTATGTGTGCACGTTTGTATAAGTCCGAGCGACTCTCCCCCCCCCCCTTTCCCATAACCACCACCCGTAATATCTTCCACCCCCCCTCCCCCTCCTCTCTCTCCCTCCTTCCGCCATAGCATCCCGCCCTCTCTCCAGACTCCAAATCTGCGAATTATCTTCTCCTGCTCCTCTGTTCCTTTCTTCCGCCTTCACTTTCTTTCTTCTTCTCTCGTATGTTCTTTTCCTTTTCTCCATTCATCATCTTTCTCCCTATTCATCTATTCTCATCTATTGTTTATCAAATTTCCCCGCTGCCTTGTGATTTATTATTGATATTCTGACTCAGATTAGTTTTTTTTTTTTTTTTTTTTTTTAATCCGATTAATTATTGTTATTATTATTATTATTATTATTATTATTATTATTATTATTATTATTATCATTATCATTACTATTATTGTTATTATTATTATTATTATGAATAGTATTAATAGTGACAATAGCAGTTTCTTTTGTAGCAGAAACAGTAGTAGTTGTAGTAGCAGTAGTCGTAGTATTAGTAGTCGTAGTAGTAGTTATGACAGAAGTAGTAAAAGTACCCATGATAGAAGCAGGAATAGCATTATGCTTACTATCACTATCAATATCAGTTTATTGATATCATGTAATAGCGCTAGTAGTAATAGTATTTATAGTAGTCGTAGGGAAATAGGAAAAGAGTTGCAATATGCAATAGAACAATATTAGCATCAGTTTGCTCTTGTAATCCTTCTATATCCTCTCCTACGATTTTTCTTTTTTGATTATTTTTTTTCAATTATACATAACTTTCATTATTTTCTTCTACTTTTTTGGGATTGCATAGTTGAGGACGAAGAGATCTGCAACTAATTACCCGAAAACTTACAGTTCTCGTTAGACTTTTCCTTTTTATAGCTAAAGTTAGATTACTATTCATATCTTATGCCTAAAGAAAATAGATAAAACAAATAAAAAAAGTTTATGGACATATTTCTGTGTCATGGGAGAGGTTTCAATCTGGACAAGCCTTTGTATTGACAAATAGATTAATAGATTGAACTGAGTATTTTTTTGATATGTGGATATATGTACAAATAGATAGATAGATAGATAGAGAGAAAGATGATTAGGTAGATAGAGAGAGAGAGGGTGGGGTAGGGTTATATGGATAAATAGGTAGATAGATATGGATATAGACATAGATATAGATACACATGTATATTTTGATAAGCTCTTACGCTCTTTATGTAACAAGCATTAATTTATCTATCTATCTATCTATTCATTAATTATCTCCACTCCCTTCCTTTATTTCTTTTCTCTTTTTTGATAATGAAGCATATCATTACCTTTCACAATATCTTCCCAAATTCTCCTAAGGATTCTTAATCCAAAAATACCCTATTACAAGCAAGCCAAATAACCTTCAAATACATTTTCCAGTTACTAAACCGAAGCATCAGAGAAGTATTTCGAAGCAATTCTGTTTTAAAAATCTGCGGATGCTATTATTAATAGGATGGATATCAAAGGCTGTTCCACTTATTAATATAATTAGTATTAGAAAAAAAAATGACAAGTAGGCTTAATATTAGAACCGTTCTGACACTCTGTCTTTCTAGATTAAATTTACTATGTAAAAAGGGAAGTGGTAGACATGTGTTTGTATGTGTGTGTGTGTGTGGATGTGAGGGAAGGGATGAAGGAAGAGCGAAGGAGAGAGAGAGATAGAAAGTGAGAGAGAGGAGAGAGAGAGAGAAAGAGAGAGAGAGAGATAGAAAGAGAGATAGAAAGTGAGAGAGAGGAGAGAGAGAGAGAGAGAGAGAGAGAGAGAGAGAGAGAGAGAGAGAGAGAGAGAGAGAGAGAGAGAG
>NW_028234444.1:4329236-4331736 GCF_977035675.1 Penaeus japonicus | reverse complement strand
AACATAAAATCAAGATCAAAATAACCATACAAAAAAAAATAACAACAAATAATAACATCAATAACACCATCATGATAACAAACACATTGATAACACCAACGCCAAAAAAACAACAACAACAACAAAAATTAGTAATAACGTAAAAGCAAGATCAATCCTTAATCAACTTGATCAGCTGCAATAAACTCAATTGCAAGCTAATCCTTATCGGTCCGACTGAGCGCTCCTACTCGTTCTCTTCCAATTATGGGATTCTTGCTGTTTTGGGGGTGTGGGGGGGGAGGGGGAGGGGGAAGGGGGGATGATGTGGTGGTGGAGGTGTGGTGATGGGAGAAGGGGTGGTGAAGGGGGGAGGGGGAAGGGGGGTTGTTGTGGTGGTGGGGGGAGGGGGTGGGGTGATGATTGGGGGTAGTGGTGGTGGTGTGGTTGGGGTATTGTAGGGGGGGATGATGTGGTGGTGGGGGTGATGGGGTGGTGGTGGGAGGGTAGTGGTGGTTGGGGTGGTGGTGGTGGTTGGGGGTGGTGGTGGGGATGTTGTGGTGGTGGGGGTGGTGGGAGGGTGGTGGTTGGGTGGTGTTGTAGTTGGGGGGGGAGGGGGAGGGAGAAGGGGGGATGATGTGGTGGTGGGGGTGGTGAGGGTGATGATGTGGTGGTGGGGGAGGGGGAGGGAGAAGGGGGGATGATGTGGTGGTGGGGGTGGTGAGGGTGATGATGTGGTGGTGGGGGAGGGGGAGGGAGAAGGGGGGATGATGTGGTGGTGGGGGGAGGGGGAGGGGTGGTTGGTGGTTGGGTGGTGTTGTGGTGGTGGTGGGGGGGGGAAGGGGGGGAGGATGAAGTGGTGGGGTGGGTGATGTGGTGGTGGGGTGGTGGGATGGTGATGGGGGGATGATGGGGGGATGATGTGGTGGTGGGGGGAGGGGGAGGGAGAAGGGGGGTGGTGGTGATGATGTGGTGGTGGGGGGATGTGGTGGTGATGGGAGGGTGTTGGGGGTGTTGTTGTGGTGGGGAGGTGTTGGTGGTGGTGGTTGGGGTGTTGGGGTGGTGGTTGGGGGGTGGTGTTGTGGTTGGGGTGTTGTGGAGGTGGGTTAGGGTTGTGATGGTTCGGGGTGTTGTGGTGATGGGGGGGTTGTTGTGGTGGTTGGGGATGGTGGTGGTTGGGGGGGATGTTGTGGTGGTGGTGTGAGGGTGTTGGGGGATTGTGGGGGGGTGTTGTGGTGGTGGTGGGGGTGTTGTTGTGGTAGTTGGTGGGGTGTTGTTGTGGTAGTTGGGGGGGTGTTGTTGTGGTGGTGGTTGGGGGGTTGTGGTTGGGGGGTTGTGGTAGTAATTGGGGGGGGGGGGGGTGTTGTTGTGGTGGTCGTTGGGGTGTTGTTGTGGTGGTTGGGGATGGTGGTGGTTGGGGATGGTGGTGGTTGGGGATGGTGGTGGTTGGGGGGGATGTTGTGGTGGTGGTGTGAGGGTGTTGGGGGATTGTGGGGGGGTGTTGTGGTGGTGGTGGGGGTGTTGTTGTGGTAGTTGGTGGGGTGTTGTTGTGGTAGTTGGGGGGGTGTTGTTGTGGTGGTGGTTGGGGGGTTGTGGTTGGGGTGTTGTGGTGGTAATTGGGGGGGTGTTGTTGTGGTGGTGGTTGGGGTGGTGATGTGTTGGTGGTGGGGGGAGGGGTTGGTGTGGTGGTGGTGATGGCTTGAGGTGTAGTTGTTGTCGCAGTAGTGGTTAAGTTGATGTTATGGTGGTTGTTACTTCAATTGTTGTTGTAGTGGTGATGGTTGCTGTAATGGTGCTGCTGGTTGTTGTGGTTGCAGTACTGGTTATGGTGATGGTTTGAATTGTTGTTGTTGTTGTTGTGGTAGTAGTTTTATTGTTGCTATAGTGGTGATGTGCTGGTTGTTGTTGAGGTGATGAGAATAGTGGTTGTGGTGACTTGCTATTGTGATTACTCATTTTGTTGCCATATTGCTGATTAATGATAATGTTCATAATGATAGTAATGACAGTAATGATAATTATAACAGTAATAACAATAATAACAATGATAATAATAATATCGATACTAATAACAAAATAATAGTAATGATGACAATAGAAATAGTAATAATGATAATATAGATAATGATAAAATGAGTATAAATGATAATAGAATGATGATAATAACAACGATAATGATAATAATTAATTGCACTAAGGATCATTTACATATAGATTAAAAAGCATTAAAAGATTATAAGTGGAAGCACACTAACATGGCAATGCCGTTAAGGGGCAAAAAGGCATATATAACCTTATGCCCCATAGCTGGTTTAGCAAATGCTTAGAAATAATGCCTAGAAATAATGCCTAGAAATAATGCTTAGAAATAATGCTTAGAAATAATGCTTAGAAATAATGCTTAGAAATAATGCCTAGAAATAATGCCTAGAAATAATGCTTAGAAATAATGCTTAGAAATAATGCTTAGAAATAATGCTTAGAAATAATGCTTAGAAATAATGCTTAGAAATAATGCTTA
>NW_028234444.1:4311736-4319236 GCF_977035675.1 Penaeus japonicus | reverse complement strand
GACTGCAGTGACATGCAATATTTCTTCTTCTTCTTCATCTTCTCCTTCTTCTTCTTTCTCTTTAATGTCTGATTGAATAATTAATGATCCATGATATGAAAAAAATATGATCATTTAACTATTATGAAATTTGTGTGTGTATGTGTGTGTGTGTGTGTGTGTGTGTGTGTGTGTGTGTGTGTGTGTGTGTGTGTGTGTGTGTGTGTGTGTGTGTGTGTGTGTGTGTGTGTGTGTGTGTGTGTGTGTGTGTGTGTGTGTGTGTGTGTGTGTGTGTGTGTGTGTTTATGTAAACATGCATGTTTATCAGCCCGTGTTAATGTTTATATGTACATACATGGATGTGTATATGCATATCTGAATTCTTGTGTTTATGTTTGTATATATAGAAGTGTGGGCCGATATGTATTCTTCAGCATAAGAATGTATGTTTATGTGTATGAATGCGTAAGTTTGTACGTGTTTGTATGTGCAAATGTATACATAGATGTGAGTAGATATATATGTGAATGTAGGTAGACATATACATAGTTTATGTAATGAAATGTATGTTTGCATGTATGTTAGTCTTTATGTGAAAATGAATGTATGTCTATGTCTGTATGCATTACCTTGTTACGTATCGAATTACATCTCATGACACAGATTTCCAAGGTGAGCAACAGGTGTATTGCAGAATAATTGCAATCCTTCACGGATGCGTATAAAAGGAATGGGGGAGGGGGAATGAAAAGGAAGAGAAGAAAGCGGAAGGGAGGGATAAACAGGGAGAAAAAAAGGAATATAATGAGAAAAGGGGGGGATGAAGGGGGAGATAGGGAGGATAAAGGTAAGGGAGAGAAAAAATGAGGGAGGGAAGGGGGAGGGATAGGAGAGACATGAAAGCAAAAGAGGGAGGGAGGTGAGAGACAAGGAAGGAAGAAAGGAAGGGAGAGGAAAAAAGGGGAAGGACGGAGGAGACAATGGGGGAAAGGGGGGAGTGAGCGGGAAAATGGGGAGGGAGGGAAGAGGCAAGAAGTAAAAAAATGAGTAAGAGGGAAAAAATGAGAGGAACGGCAGAGACAGGGAAGCAAAATAAGGGGAGGGGGGGCGGGGAAGTGGAAAGGGGCAAGGAGATAAAAGGGGAGGACGCAAGGAGGAAGAAAAGGGATGGGAGGGGGGGGAAGGGGCAAAGGAAAAGGGACAGAGTAAGAGAAGGTGAACAAAAGATAAAGAAAAAGAATGAAAGAAAGCAAGGAAGAGGAATAGGGATGGAGTGAGGGAGAGAAAGAGAGGGAGGAGTTGCAACGAAGGGAGCGAAAGAGAAGGAGGGAAAATGAAAGAAAGGAAATGAGGGTAAGGAGGAAGTGAATGAGAAAGAGAGAGCGAAAATGAAAGAAAGAAATGAAGAGGAGAAGAGAACGAAAGACAAGGAATAAAAAAAAAGAATAACGAAGGGAGGGAGAGAGAGCGAAAGTTAGGGAAGGAAAGAAAGATAAAGAAGGAATAAAAGGAAAGGTAACGAAGAGACTGAGCAAGCAAAAGGGCGGGAAAGAAAGAGACAGCGAAAGGGAGGGTTAGGAAAGAGAGAAAGAGACACAGCGAAAGGGAGGGAAAGAAAGAGAGAAAGAAAAGCGAAAGGAAAGTGTAGGGGACTTATATGTGACAGATATATAATATATTACTAATATTACATGAGAGAAACTGTATGTAATCTGAAGAAGAAACGCAATAATGTAACTCTATCTTATAGCCTCATATATTTATGATTCTCGGTTATACAACACGGATATACACACGAAAAGGAAGGAAGGGAGAGAAAGAGAGAAAGTGAAAGGGAGGGAGAGAAAGAGAGAAAGGGGAAAAGAGGGAAAGAGAGAAAGTTAAAGGGATGGAGAGAAAGTGAAAAAGAGAGAGGAAAAGAGAACGAAAGGAAGAGAGAGAAAGAGAGAAAGTGAAAGGGAGGGAGAGAAAGAGAGAAAGTGAAAGGGAGGGAGAGAAAGAGAGAAAGAGAAAGGGAGGGAGAGAAAGAGAGACAGTGAAAGGGAGGGAAAGAAAGAGAAAAAGTGAAAAAGAGAGAGAAAAAGAGAACGAAAGGAAGAGAGAGAAAGAGAGAATGAAAGGGAGGGAGAGAAAGAGAGACAGTGAAAGGGAGGGAAAGAAAGAGAAAAAGTGAAAAAGAGAGAGAAAAAGAGAACGAAAGGAAGAGAGAGAAAGTGAAAGGGAGGGAGAGAAAGAGACACAACGAAAGGGAGGGAGAAGGGGAGGAAGGAAAAGAAAAAGTGAGAGACACAACGAAAGGGAGGGAGAAGGGGAGGAAGGGAAAGAAAGTGAAAGGGAGACAAAATGAAAGGGAGGAAGAGAATGTGAAAGGGAGGGAGAGAAAGATAGAGAGAACAAAGGAGGAGGAGAAAGAGAGAGGTAAGGAGCGAAAAAAGTGAAAGGGAGGGAGAGAAAGAGAGAGAGCGAAAGGGAGAGAGAGAAAGAGAAAGAGCAAAAGAGAGAAGAAAGAAAGCAAAAAAGAAAAGAAAGAAAGCAAAAAAGAGTAGAAAGAAAGCAAAAAACAGAAGAAAGCAAAAAAGAGAGAGAAAGAAAGCAAAAAGAAAGAGAAAGGGATGGGAATATTCTCATGTCAGGAGGTTCGTCACCACCATGACGAAAAATTGCAATTGAAGCGTGATTTTTGCAACGCCAGCATCCTCCTTGATGAACATATACACGTTTTTTGAACCTCCTTTCTTACTGTTTCTATATTAATCTTCTTCTATTTCTCTTTCTCCTCCTTCTCCTTTTTATTCTTATTCTTCCAGAACTGTGAAGATCAAATAACTCTTTTCCTTCATGTGTTCTTCATGATGTTTATTGTCTTGTTTTTGTTCTCTTTGTGTTTTTGTTGTTGTGGTGGGGGTCTTGTTTGTTTTTGTTTTTGTTTTTTTCATGTGTTACCTTTATTTCTCTGAAAGAGAGAAAGAGAGAAAGAGAGAGAGAGAGAGAGAGAGAGAGAGAGAGAGAGAGAGAGAGAGAGAGAGAGAGAGAGTAAGAGAGAAAGAGAGAGAGTAAGAGAGAGAGAAAGAGAGAAATAGAGAATTCGATTATGAAGAAAAAAAATAATGTCGTTTAACATGAACGCTTCAATGCCACAGAGCCCGGTAGACCTCTTCTCGGAACACAGGTTAATTAAGAATTACTGCTCTTTGTTAATTAATCTTTTTGAAAATGCAATGAAAATTAATAAATCTAATGAACAAAATCTACAGTATATTTGAAAACTTTACAAATATTATCTAGCGTCTTATATGTCCTGTGATATAGCACACATGTCCATTTAAATTAAAAGTGAGTATTCATTCATGAGATCACATATTTATTTACGAAACGTATTCATGCAATTACACATGCAATTTCATCCAACCATAACATATGGCTTAATTCGAACTTTTTTAAACACTGCATTTGCTAAATTTAATCACCGCCACCATTCACCTGTGTGTCTGCCGGCAGCACAATTGCACGTGCAATTAGAAAATATCGACACACCATTAAATCCCAGGTGCTTCATTGATCGGGATTCTCATTCCACTCGCAAGATCTTTTATCCAACGGAGTATCAGCAACCCACTGGCTCAAAGTACATCAAAGGAAGCAGTTACGAGCAATCAAGCTTCGAACAGTGGCTTCTGGTGGGCTCACTTCAGTATCATTTCAGTATTGTAGCAATGGTGCTTTCGGCAAGTTCTCGAAGCATTGCACCTTTTGTTGTAGGTTAATTGTGCGGATCAAGGTCACCACCCGATGCTTCTGTTGTTTGGTTATCAGGTCGGAATTTCGCTAGTTAGGTAAACAATACAACCGCTAGTTAGGTAAACAATACAACCGCTAGTTAGGTAAACAATACAACCGCTAGTTAGGTAAACAATACAACCGCTAGTTAGGTAAACAATACAACCGCTAGTTAGGTAAACAATACAACCACTAGTTAAGTAAACAATACAACCCTCATGGAAGCATCAACAAATTGTGTTGTTTCATATGACGAAAATTTAATGAACTGAGTTTCACTTCTAGTTTCTATTGAGGCCACAACTGTTGCATTTCCCTGCAATTCAACATCGCTGGATATTATTTTGTTTTAGACCGATCCTCTTCATGCCAATCCTACATAGTGATATTTTACTGATTGGATATTTTTGGTGTAATACTGGACTCTGGAGGGAAGGACGAACAGAGATATAAAACTAGTCAGAGGTATATCATGCATAAATCATCCCCTATTTATGTATATATATGTATATATATATATATATATATATATATATATATATTTGTGTGTGTGTATATATATATAGAGAGAGAGATGATAGATAGATAAACAGATATATAGATAGAAAGATGTTAGATAAAGATATACATATAGTGAATTTAGTGAATATCGTGTGTGTGTGTATATATATATATATATATATATATATATATATATATATATATATATATATATATATATATATATATATATATATATATATATATGCATGTATATGCGCACATATACAGACGCTCACACACATACGCATATGTGTGTGTATGAGTGTGTGATTGTGTATAAGATCTGCTCTCATTCCACATCAAACCTGTGACCATTTCACCAAAGTTAATATCACTCCCCTTTTTCATGATCACTTCTGTCTAGTACATGATAACTTTGGAACTACTAATATCAACTCAAATTTGAGTCCGTTATTCTTTCCCTCACTACAAGGTCTCTGCTGTCCGAAAGGCAAAGATAAAACTTTCTAAAGAGTCTTGAAACATCTAGAAACTTCTCAGATGTTTTTAAGACTTCTAGAAACTTCTTGAAAGTTCTTGAAAATTATTCTTCGGCAGCTCAGCTCTGAATCTGTCTGGAATGTACTGGAAAATAGGTCAGAGTTAAAGTATTGTTGTTCAGATCACAAGAGCAAGTTTGAAGAGAGTGATAAAGTTACTGATCAGAGACAGAATAAAGTCAAAATTGTTATATATTTTTATCATTATTATCATTATTATTGTTGCTCTTAATACTATTATGATTCTTATAATTATTAGTATCATCGTTTTCTTCTTTTTTTCATTATTGTTATCAACATTATTTTTTTCTCAGCATGATCATCATTATTTTTCTTTTGATTTTATCTTAATTATTGTTACTGTTATTGTTTTTATTTATTTTTACCATTACTGTTAATTTTTATTATCATTACTGTCATTACTATTGTTGTTATATTTATCATTATTTTTTATCATTATTATTTTGCTGTTTTCATTACAATTACTGTAATCATTATCATTATTATCATTACTATCATCATTATGATTATTTCAAATATTCTTAATATTCATTATTATGATAACTGTTATTATTTTTTTGTCGTCAGTATTATCATCATAATTAATAACATCGTCTTTATTATTATTATCATTTCAATTGTTAGTATTATTATCAGTGTAATCATTAATATTTGTGATATAATCATCATCATTATCTTTATTATTATCATAATTATTACTAACATCATTATCATTATTATTATCATCAACATTATTGTCATAATCATTATTATCAGCATTATTACTAACATCATTATTACTAACATCATTATCATTATTATTATCATCAACATCATTGTCATAATCATTATTATCATTATTATTATTGTCACTGTTATATTCATCATTATCATTATTATCTCTTCTATCATTATTATCATTATCATTAATTCTTTTATTATTATTATCCTTATGTTTATTATCATTATCACAATTACCTTTATTATCATTATCGTTGTTGTTGTTAGATCATCATAATCATCCTCATCATCGCTATAATCACAATCAAATTTATCACAAAGTTGGCAGACAGCGAGAAGGGGAGGCAAAAGGAAACGAAGATAAAGGAGGGTAGATAGAGAGCCAAAGCAAGGGGAGTAAACAAGGACACCAGTAAAGGATGGAAGCGAGGAGGGAGCCAAATTACGGAAGGAGGTAAAGAGACAAATTAGAATGATGGAGGAACCCAAAGAACAAGGGAAGAGACATAGACACAGATTAAGGAAAGAGGGAGAGAGGCAAATTAAGGACAGAGGGGAATAGGTAAACTAAGGAAAGAGGGAGGAATCAAAAGAAGGGAGCAATCAACGTAGGAGGGAGGGGCAAATATTAATAAAAGGGAAGAAGTAAAATTAACGACAGAGAGAAGGAGGCAGGGACACAAATTAAGAATAGACGGAAAGATACAAAACTGAGGATAAGGCAAGGACACAGATGAAGAAGAGAGAGAGAGAGAGAGAGAGAGAGAGAGAGAGAGTCAAGCAAGACAACAGGCTACTAAACAAAAACAAAACAAACAAATAAAAAAGTAAACAAGGAAAGCAAACCAAAAGAGGGAAAAAGAAAAAAAGAAAGATCGTTGTTACCGCGAAGATAGAACGTAAACTTGGCCTAAAAAAAGGAAAGAAAAAAAAAACATTTAATTCTTGTTACCGCGAAGATTGACCGTAAACTTGGCCTAAGAAACCGGTATTGAAACTCATAAACTGGGAGTAGAAAGTTGGAATAGATATCAAGTTCTTTCAATACTTCTTCGGTTTGGTTCCTTGACCGTTACAAAAGGAACATCCAAACGGATTTAGTAATAGCAATAGTGGTTGTTGCATAGTTATTGATATTGTTACTGTTGTTGCTTTAATTATCATTATTACTATTATTGTGGTGGTTAGAGTGGTAATATTACTATTATCGTTTTCATTATTATCATTATCATGATGATGATGATTATGATTATTAGATATCATCTTTATTATCCTGTTATCATTATTTCTATCAGTCTTAGTATTTGTGTTACATCACTAATATCACTAAAACATTGTCATTTAATCTTTTTACTATCATTATCGAATTTGATCATTATAATGATATTGATAATAATCAAAACAATGATAGAAATAGTGACAATTATGATACTACTATTAATGATAATACTGATAAAAATCATAATGATAATAATGGTAGCAATGTTTGTGTGTGTATCAGTGTGTGTGTGTGTGTGTGTGTGTGTGTGTGTGTGTGTGTGTGTGTGTGTGTGTGTGTGTGTGTACATATGTATGTATATATATATATATATATATATATATATATACACACACACACATATATATATATATATATATATATATATATATATATATATATATATATATATATATACATATCCAACCGCAAACAGCAAAATAACCCAAACCCAAACCAATTCATACCTAGTTCCTGTTCCTCCTCCTCGGCTGAAAGTAGCCCTCCGTAGCCCTGCCCCGAGTTCTCCTTCCCACTCGAGTGACCAGCCACTCGCCCGGCTCCTCCAGCTGTCCATCTGCGTCGCGGACGAGTCGAGGGGCGTCACTCACACAGCTCGTTCGTCTCACCTCCAAGAGCGAAGCCGAAGTCAGAGCCATTCCGAATAAGGTGCGTTCGCTTTTACAATGGTTCGTTCCGCTT
>NW_028234444.1:4301736-4306736 GCF_977035675.1 Penaeus japonicus | reverse complement strand
ATCTACTAGCAACATAAAGGGCCGGCCCCGTTCAACCACAAACTCTCAACCAGGATGTCACGAGCCCAATCAACGCTGTGACCTAACCTCTATTAGGGACGTAAGCTAACTCTGTGACCTCGGTTTAATATAATAATGAAGAAGCGAAGCCTTCGGTATATTCGCATGTTCTCAGATTTTCACTTCATTGTAATATTTATTACTCGACGAAAACATCTTTTGTTCTTCGGAAACTTTGGAATTATTTTGGTGGTAATCTTGGTGAGAAGGACAGATAATACGAGATAAAGACGGTATTCTATGATAAACGTCATGATAAAGGAGGAATTTGCAACATAAATGAACTTGTTAAATTAAAAAAAGAATTAGCGCTAACGGTCTTGTTTGAAAATTCTATGAAGTTGACACACGAGCAGATGAAAAATACTATATCCTTTTTTTCGAATCCTTAATAATCTTTTATTTTTTCATTAAAATGAGAATGCACTCGACAACCTAGTGATGAACGATGACAGCCTGACATGTTTGTGATGTTAATTATTAAGTTGATATGGAGTGCTTCCTTCCTAAAATTATACCCAAGTTCAGTTCCATGAAATAATGTGTTAATCAAGATCAGGTCATATTTCCACGGCTATTTAATGAATTAACAGTATTTATATGTCTATATATGTATATTTATATATATATATATATATATATATATATATATATATATATATATATATATAACACACACACACACACACACACATATATATATATATATATATATATATATATATATATATATATATATATATATATATGTGTGTGTGTGTGTGTGTGTGTGTGTGTGTGTGTGTGTGTGTGTATTTTTTTATATATATATATATAATATATATATATATATATATATATATATATACATATATATAATCTTTTTTAATAGAAAGGTTTTAATAGATATTTCCTCCGGTAAGTATGGCTTACACAAAGGAGCTTATTTTGCATATATTCATTATTATTTATTTTGTTTAGTCGTTTATACTGGGATCATGTAAAGCAAAAAAGTAATGATAATAATAATAATAATAATAATAATGATAATAATAATAATAAATTAAAAAATATAAAATAAATGAATTATAATAACTGTAACCGTCATAATATCTATAAAAACTCCCTTATTATCATCATCATTATTACTAATTGTGTCATTATCCTTTTTTATGTTCTTTTCTGTCTTTCTGTTATCTGGAATCTCAGAACATGAAAACCATCGGAGAGGAAAGAGGCCAAAAAACACTTCAAAGTTGAGTTGAGAAAGTTGAGAAATCAGTGTCGTGCAACCGAGCGTACAGGATATATTGCTAATAATCTAAATTGCTAGATAACTTTAGCCCCGCTTCTAAGTCACTCTGCTCGCTCGATAGAACCAAACGCAATCTGAAATATTTTCTCGAAGCTTCAATTTCTTCATCGTGACACTATAATTGTTTTTTTTGTTTTTTTTTTTCAATAGTGTCTTCATTATTATTATGTTTTTTCAACTGCCTTTATTACTTCCGTTTCGTATGATGTATAACGGGGTTGGGGGTGGGTGGGGGAGGGGAGGGGGGGCATCGTTATTAGTAGTAATAGTAGTATCAGTATCATTATCATTATCATCTTCATCATGATGATTGTCATTTTTATGAATATTATCATCATTTTCGTTATTACTATCATTGTAACAGGTACCATTATCATTATCATCATCTTCATATTCATAATTATCATTATCATTATCATTATCATTGTCATCTTCAACTTTATCTTATCTTCACCATCATCATCATCATCACCTTCAACTTCATTTTCATCATGATCATCATCATCAATATCATTATTATTAATACCATCATTATGATCACTATTGTTATCATCGCTATTATCATCGGATTATTGCATCTATGATTATGATGATCATCATTATCTTTATCACCATCATTAACATGACTATCATCCTAATCACTATCATAGGGATGAATATCATCATCATCACCATTATCCTCATCATCATTATTGGTATCATCATCATCATCATTAGTATTATCACCGTCATCATTAACAGCATCATCACCATTATCATCATTATTAGTATCATCATTATTATCATTATCATCATCATCATTATTAGTATCATCACCATTACTACTATCATCATCATCATCATCATTATTAGTATCAACATCATCATCATTATCATCAGTATTAGTATCAACATTATTATAAGTATTTTCATCATTTCCATTATCATCATCATCGCCATCGCTAATATAATCATCAATAAAGATATTATAATAACAGACTCAAAGAAAATTAAAAGGAAGGAAAACTGTCATTTTTTAAAATAAATTTTCATTTTCTTTCTTTCTTTTTCTCTCGTTCTTTTTTTCTTTATTTCTTTTTTTTCTGTCCTTCTTTCATTCTTTCTTTCTTTCTTTTCTCTCTTTCTTTCATTCTTTTTTTCTTTCTTTCTTTTCTCTCTTTCTTTCATTCTTTTCTCTCTTTATTTCATTCTTTTATTTCTTTCTTTCTTTTCTCTCTTTCATTTTTCTTTCTTTCTTTCTTTCGTAAAGTGTATCATGATGAACCCAGGATCTGAGGGGAAAAAAAAGTCATCATAAATTTGATTGCATTGTTACTATGATTTATTATCTCATGGTATTCAATTCAATTCCATTAAATAATTCTGTAAATCAGGGGCATATAATAATGATAACGATGTTAGCAAAGACGTTGATGATAATAATGGATAAGAGTATTAAATGATGATGATGATGATGATGATAATGATAATGATGACTGTATATGTTAATTCTAGTTAACAGTTATCAACTTCACAGACGAAATTACCACGGAAAGTCTTTATAAGAGTTATATACATATTAGAAGACAATATTGAAGTCATAAAGCTTTATTCTTAGGACAGTCCTTAAATTGTCAAAGAAATTTCTTTGACTTTTTGTTTATACCATGGACAGCGAGACTTAAAACGACAGCGTATTTAGAGCGTAAGAATGTGTAATATATATTCAGAGCGTTCTGAGTATTATATGTTAGAATGTGTAATATATATTCAGAGCATTCTGGGTATTATATGTAAGAATGTGTAATATATATTCAGAGCGTTCTGAGCATTATTTTATATGTTGTAGATACTGTCATCATCGTTATCTTTATTGCTATTATCAGTGTTATTAGTTTCATTACTATTATAATTACTATTATTATCATTATTAACATTATTATTATCATCCCTATCATTACTATTAAAAATCATTTCTATTATTATTGCTATCACTATTATTATCATTATTGTTATCGTTATTGTTATTGTTATCATTATCCTTACTATCTTTATCTTTATTATTGTTTCATTATTAGTCGTTGTCATTATCATTATCATTTTGCCGTCATCATCATTATCATTACTCTTCTAAATTTATTTTACATAAAGCTTAACTAATATAAAGCTAAACCTGACATAAACATTCACATAAATCTTACCTTATCTAAAGCTAAATCAAATCATCTAACAATATGAATAAACTCACCTAATTCTAACTTTATTTAAATCTAATCTTAAAAGCTAAATAGTCGTATAAAATTATAAATCTTACCTAGTTTTTTAATATCAAAAGATTCTCCAAATGAAACACAGAGCAGGAGCACACAAACATGGAATGAAATGTTGTTTAATATTTTATATGTTATTAGACAGAGAAATGAACTCTGTGCTTGAAAATAACTCGAGGGAAATTAACGTTAATAAAAGAAAGGGGGGGAAATGTGGCCAATAAAGAAGGTGGATTAAGGATAATGAAAAACGTAAAAATCCAAGAATGTATGAAGGAAGATTCGAAACTACTCTCTTTCACTCTGTTTTTCTCTCTTTCTCATGTTTTTTTTTCTCTGTCTCTTTCTCTCTCTCTCTCTCTCTCTCTCTCTCTCTCTCTCTCTCTCTCTCTCTCTCTCTCTCTCTCTCTCTCTCTCTCTCTCTCTCTCTCTCTCTCTCTCTCTCTCTCTCTCTCTCTCTCTCTCTCTCTCTCTCTCTCTCTCTCTCTCTCTCTCTCTCTCTCTCTCTCTCCCCCTCTCTCTCTCTCGGACATGTTTCGTGTTGCTCCTTGGATTTTATTTTATTTTTCTTCACAACTTTGGTGTTTTCAAGACTATATATACAGTATAAGTTTTAACTGATCTTCCAGCAAGTTACTGAAATTGTGAGGAGGTATCTGGGATCTTCGTAGAAAATAACGAATTTTATTTCGATTACAAGACCAGTTTTGGAAGTTTGTTTACATGATCAGCTGATCGACATTTCGCCGAAAGCAGACTAGTTTGCTGATTTACGGGACCCGTAAAGAATTGCTGCCTTCCAGCATGTGCTGTGAGTTACAGTGAGAAATAGTCGTCAACAAAGTGTTAACAGTATATCAAAGATTTTTTAGACTTAGTCTGTGGCTCAGATTATATTTTAAACACGTGGCCCAACCCCCAACGGTCGGCGGCCATCGGGTTTGCGCGCGCATGCGCACTGTAAAGGTGTGTGACGTCATGACTACGTCACCCTTGTGAGATTATATCCCAGCAAAGTGTAACTAATACCAAAGGTTCTCCCAATTTCTAAAAGCTGGTACCCCTGGCTCCACTAAGTGCCAGATGAAACATGCCTCAGGCACTGGTAGCTCACCCTCTTCTCCTGCTGACAAAAATAAACATAATGAAACTCCTAGTCAGTATAAGGCATTTGACACCTTACCTCGCCCCCTTTCTCTGGCTGCACCCTCGATGCCCCCATCAGCTGCTCCAGCCTTTACTCAATGAGATAAGTATGTGAAGTTTAAAGAGAGTCTGAGCAGTGATGTGAAGTTACAGGGGATCCTGTGGCCCTTACGAACAGTTCGAGCTTGGCACTCCACAGGGCGGTGTTTTCAGCCCTTTTTTTCAATGTCCTGATGCACCATCTACTTTTT
>NW_028234444.1:4279236-4281736 GCF_977035675.1 Penaeus japonicus | reverse complement strand
ATAAAAGCTTCAGTATTTCTTTCATTACGTGTTATAAATCCGATTATAAATGCGTGGCTCGCAGGCTTAAAAAATAAGCAATGCGTCCATTATTTAAAGGCAAATGGCAATGGAACGAGTGGGCATTGCAATGGTAAATGGATTGCAACCACTTTTTACACTAAAATGATTAAAAAAAAAAACAAAAAAAAAAACGAGAGGGGGAGGGGTGTGTGTGAGGTGGGGGGGGGGGGGAGAGAGGGGGGGGGAGAGAGGGGAGGGAGAGAGAGAGAGGGAGAGAAAGAAAGGGGGAGAGAGAGAACGCGATAAGGGAAGAGAGAGAGGGAAAGGGAGAAGGGGGTAGAGACAGAAAGAGAGGGGGAGGGAGAGGGAGGGACAGAGAGAGAGAGGGGGGGGAGGGAGAGGGAGAACGAGAGAGAGAGAGAGAGAGAGAGAGAGAGAGAGAGAGAGAGAGAGAGAGAGAGAGAGAGAGAGAGAGAGAGAGAGAGGATCAGACAGACAGACTGACAGACGAGAGATAGAAAAAAAAAAATGTAGAGACACAAACAGAGAACGAAAGAGAAAGAGAAAAAACAAGGCTAGCAAACAGAAAGCAAAATGAACATTTTACTCTCGTAATTCAAATGAATAAAAAACAGTATTCAGATTCAGCACTCTGCATATCATATACGCACTTTTATCAAAAAAAAAAAAAAAGATAAAAAAAAAAGATAAGTTGTTGTTTTACCATGCATCATAAACTCTTAAGTACCAGCCAGGAACGTAATAAAAAACAAATAAATCATACCATTTTGCACACTTTTTAAGACATTGCAAATAGTTGCAGTTTCCGAGAAAGATCTAGACAAACAAGAAGGATAAATTGCAAGGCTGGCTAATACGTAAATGGAACAGGCAGGAAAAAAAGGGAAGATATTAAAACACAGACAATAAACAGAGCCAGGATAACAATGCGAACAGATAATAAGCACAGTCCTTGAAGTAAATAGAAACATGAAAATTCCTGATGAATGAGACTCAAATTATTCTGGCCTGCTTATCTTCTTAGTAAATGCAAATCAAACTGAAACATTTATATATGATACGCAGGTAATTAGGAAGAGTAAGCATATGTATTAAGTAACATCTGTGTTTGATTTAACGAACCTGCCTGATTATGAATTTAAAGTCGTTATACTTTTTTCTTTTCTTTTTTTTTTCTTCTTCTTCTTTTTATTTTACTTCTCCGTCTTTTTTTATTTATTTCTTCTTCTTTTCTTCTAATCCTTATTTTTCATTATCTTTATTATTTATCTTTATCATTATTATTCTCTCTATATACTATTTTTTCTTATCATTATTATTGGTTTTCTTGTTTTTATTCTTTACCTTCTACTTTTCTTCGCCTTCTATTTCTTCTCCTTCTAATTTTTCTTCTAATTTTTCCTCTACATTTCCTTCTTTCTCCCCCCCCCCCCCACCACCACCTCTTCTTCTTCTTCTTCTTCTCCTTCCTCCTCTTCCTCCTCCTCCTCCTTCTCCTCTATCCTTCACCTGCCCTCTCTCCCCTTCGCCTCCTGCTTCATTTTTTATTATTATTACTATTTCCCTTTCGTTCTTGTATTTTATCTTTGCTCCTCCTTATTATCACCATTATCTCTTTTTTAGCATCTTTATCATAATTACCATTACTACCATTATTACTATCATTATCATTACTAGTATTAACATCCTTATTATTATCATTATCCTCTTTACCATCATTTCTAACGTCTTTTATATTATCATCATTATCCTCTTTATCATCATTTCTAACCTCTTTTTTATTATCATCATTATCCTCTTTATAATCCTTTCTAACTTCTTTTTTATTATCATCATTATCCTCTTTATTATCATTTCTAACCTCTTTAATATTATCATCATTATCCTCTTTATTATCATTTCTAACCTCTTTAATATTATCATCATTATCCTCTTTATCATCATTTCTAACCTCTTTTTTATTATCATCATTATCCTCTTTATAATCCTTTCTAACTTCTTTTTTATTATCATCATTATCCTCTTTATTATCATTTCTAACCTCTTTAATATTATCATCATTATCCTCTTTATCATCATTTCTAACCTCTTTTTTATTATCATCATTATCCTCTTTATTATCCTTTCTAACCTCTTTTATATCATCATCATTATCCTCTTTATCATCATTTCTAACCTCTTTTATATTATCATCATTATCCTCTTCATCATCATTTCTAACCTCTTTTTTATTATCATCATCATCCTCTTTATCATCATTTCTAACCTCTTTCATATTATCATCATTATCCTCTTCATCACCATTTCTAACCTCTTTTTTATTATCATCATCATCCTCTTTATCATCATTTCTAACCTCTTTTTTATTATCATCATCATCCTCTTTATCATCATTTCTAACCTCTTTTTTATTATCATCATCATCCTTAAGTCTAGATGTGATGACGCAAGAGGCAGTAAGCTTTCTAGGTTATTT
>NW_028234444.1:4271736-4274236 GCF_977035675.1 Penaeus japonicus | reverse complement strand
CCGAACGGATGCTTATTTGAACATGCTCTGAGGCTCCGACGGATGCTTTGAACATGCTCTGCCGAATGGATGCTTTGAACATGCTCTGAGGCTCCGAACGGATGCTTTGAACATGCTCTGAGGCTCCGAACGGATGCTTTGAACATGCTCTGAGGCTCCAAAACGGATGCTTTGAACATGCTCTGAGGCTCCGAACGGATGCTTTGAACATGCTCTGAGGCTCCGAACGGATGCTTTGAACATGCTCTGAGGCTCCGAACGGATGCTTTGAACATGCTCTGAGGCTCCGAACGGATGCTTTGAACATGCTCTGACGCTCCGAACGGATGCTTTGAACATGCTCTGAGGCTCCGAACGGATGCTTTGAACATGCTCTGAGGATCCTAACGGATGCTTTGAACATGCTCTGAGGCTCCGAATGGATGCTTTGAACATGCTCTGAGGCTCCGAACGGATGCTTTGAACATGCTCTGAGGCTCCGAACGGATGCTTTGAACATGCTCTGAGGCTCCGAACGGATGCTTTGAACATGCTCTGAGGCTCCGAACGGATGCTTTGAACATGCTCTGAGGCTCCTAACGGATGCTTTGAACATGCTCTGAGGCTCCGAATGGATGCTTTGAACATGCTCTGAGGCTCCGAACGGATGCTTTGAACATGCTCTGAGGCTCCGAACGGATGCTTTGAACATGCTCTGAGGCTCCAAAACGGATGCTTTGAACATGCTCTGAGGCTCCGAACGGATGCTTTGAACATGCTCTGAGGCTCCGAACGGATGCTTTGAACATGCTCTGAGGCTCCGAACGGATGCTTTGAACATGCTCTGAGGCTCCGAACGGATGCTTTGAACATGCTCTGAGGCTCCGAACGGATGCTTTGAACATGCTCTGAGGCTCCGAACGGATGCTTTGAACATGCTCTGACGCTCCGAACGGATGCTTTGAACATGCTCTGAGGCTCCAAAACGGATGCTTTGAACATGCTCTGAGGCTCCGAACGGATGCTTTGAACATGCTCTGAGGCTCCGAACGGATGCTTTGAACATGCTCTGGGGCTCCGAACGGATGCTTTGAACATGCTCTGAGGTCCCGAACGGATGCTTTGAACATGCTCTGAGGCTCCGAACGGATGCTTTGAACATGCTCTGAGGCTCCGAACGGATGCTTTGAACATGCTCTGAGGCTCCGAACGGATGCTTTGAACATGCTCTGAGGCTCCAAAACGGATGCTTTGAACATGCTCTGAGGCTCCGAACGGATGCTTTGAACATGCTCTGAGGCTCCGAACGGATGCTTTGAACATGCTCTGAGGCTCCGAACGGATGCTTTGAACATGCTCTGAGGCTCCGAACGGATGCTTTGAACATGCTCTGAGGCTCCGAACGGATGCTTTGAACATGCTCTGAGGCTCCGAACGGATGCTTTGAACATGCTCTGAGGCTCCGAACGGATGCTTTGAACATGCTCTGAGGCTCCGAACGGATGCTTTGAACATGCTCTGAGGCTCCAAAACGGATGTTTTGAAGTTTTGATGAAGATGCTCCTAACGGATGCTTTGAACATGCTCTGAGGCTCCGAACGGATGTTTTGAAGCCTTGGTGAAGATGCTCCAAAGCTCGAAGCCCACGTTCTGTAGCTTTGGTAAAAGGATGCTCCAAGGAATGGATGATCTGAAGCTTCGAGTGGGTCCTCTGAAGCTTCGAGTGGGTCCTCTGAAGTTGTCGAATCACAAAGACTGATGCCGCATCAATTCGTGCTGAAGACTCCATGCTGGGTGACGTGAGTACCTTTCGCGTCTTCTGTGACGACGAAGCAGAGTGGAAACCCAGTACCTCTCTTCTCTTCTAGTCAGGTCATTAGAGGTCAATGCTTCTCAACAACATTTACCACAATAGCAGTATGGGAAGTACGGTACTGTCCTTCGAGATCGTGGGTAAGTACTTAAAGGACTTTGACGTCATGTAATAAAGATCACTTTAAGAGTAAAATCGTTCAAAACCCTTGAATTTGTTAGAATTTCAATCAGATATTTGCTTTACTTGTCCTGTGAAGAACACTGCCCATTTTAAGAACATTTCATTAACATGCAGTTATCGTGTTCTACGTCCATTTACACGGAATGCAATGCCCTAATTCACCGGACACACCCTTCTCAACTAATGGTTGCATACAAATCATCCAGGTGTGCAATGAGCAACTGAAACAAAACAAACAAACAAAAAATTCGGTGTGAAGTTGCCATACATTCCAAACGTCGTTCTTACATTTAGCTCGAGACATGTGTCAACTTAATATGATAAACCGCACCACAGACACAGAACAAAGAAATGGATGTAGATTATAAGGGAGACAATAAACTGTGACGTTTAGAGTCAGATAAAGATCCATATCGGTTTTGCCAACTGACAGGGAGTCTAATCCTAATCGAAACGTCATGATTCTGTGACATTTATATAGATGAACATACATTCGTATAAACAAGGGTGTGCATGGATATATAC
>NW_028234444.1:4224814-4226636 GCF_977035675.1 Penaeus japonicus | reverse complement strand
CCCACCACCCCACCCCACCCCCATTCACCACCCTACCCACCTCCCTACAGCCCCCCACCCTACCCACCTCCCTTCAGACCCCCCACCCACCCCACCCCCACCTACCATCTTTTCAGGCCCCACCCACCCACCCTTCCCCCACCTACCATCTCTTCAGGCCCCACCCACCCACCCTTCCCCCACCTTACCATCTCTTCAGGCCCCAACCACCCACCCTTCCCCCACCTTACCATCTCTTCAGGCCCCACCCACCCACCCTTCCCCCACCTTACCATCTCTTCAGGCCCCACCCACCCACCCTTCCCCCACCTTACCATCTCTTCAGCCCACACGCACCCACCCCACCCACCATCTCTTCATCCCCCACGCACCCACCCCACCCACCCCTCCCCCACCTTACCATCTCTTCAGCCACCCACCCCACCTACCATCTCTTCAGCCCCCCCACCCACCCACCCCTTCCCCACCTACCATCTCTTCAGCCCCCACGCACCCACCCCCACCCTACCCCCCACCTAACCATCTCTTCATCCTCACCTCATCCCTAAATCCGCTCTTCATCCCACCCCCCGTCCCCTCCTCCTTCCCCATCCAGCCCCACCCCTCCCCCCCCCCACCTCCCGCATCCCCCCACGCACCTACCCACCCCCACCTCCCCTCTCTTCAGCCCCCCCACCCACCCACCCTTC
Source organism: Penaeus japonicus (assembly GCF_977035675.1). Lineage (NCBI taxonomy): Eukaryota > Metazoa > Arthropoda > Malacostraca > Decapoda > Penaeidae > Penaeus > Penaeus japonicus. The sequence goes on along the minus strand of NW_028234444.1, from coordinate 4,225,947 downwards.
CCCCACCTACCATCTCTTCAGGCCCCCATTCACTCCCCTCCATCCATCACAAACGTCTTCATCATGGATTTCCGAACCCGTGAATCATACGTTTTCACTGAATCTATAATAAAAAAAAGATTTTCCCTTTCCATCCCGGTGCTGCATGTCCGAAAACGAGATTCAGAAATGAAAAGAATCAGAGAGAGAGAGAGAAGGAAAGAGAGGGAGGTAGCGAGAGAGAGAGAGAGATGGGGGGAGGGGAGGGAGGGAGAGAGAGAGAGAGAGAGAGAGAGAGAGAGAGAGAGAGAGAGAGAGAGAGAGAGAGAGAGAGAGAGAGAGAGAGAGAGAGAGAGAGAGAGAGAGAGAGAGAGAGAGAGAGAGAGAGTGGAGAGGAGGAGAGAGAGGGAATGAGAGAAAGAGGAGAGAGAGAGAGAGAGAGAGATGAGGGAGAGAGAGAGAAGGGAGTGAGAGAAGGAGAAGAGACCGGGAGAGAGAGAGAGAGAGAGAGAGAGAGAGAGAGAGAGAGAGAGAGAGAGAGAGAGAGAGAGAGAGAGAGAGAGAGAGAGAGAGAGAGAGAGAAGTAAGAGAAAGAGAAAGACAGAGATTTAGAGAGAGAGCAGGGGGTAGAAGGAGGGAGAGAGGAAGGGAGAGAGAGGGGGGAGGGAGAGAGAGAGAAATAGAGACAGAGAGAGAGAGAGATAGGGGTATGGAGGGAGGTAGAGAGAGAGAGAGAGAGAGAGAGAGAGAGAGAGAGAGAGAGAGAGAGAGAGAGAGAGAGAGAGAGAGAGAGAGAGAGAGAGAGAGAGAGAGAGAGAGAGAGAGAGAGAGAGAGAGAGAGAGAAGCGGGGTGGAAGGAGGGAGCGCGAGGGAGAGATAGAGACAGAAAGAGAGAAGGGGTTGAAAGGAGGGAGAGAGGGAAAGAGAGCGAGAGAGATAGAGGCAGAGACAGAAAGAGAAAGAAATGTGGGGATGCACGGAGCAAGAAGGGGAAGGATGGAGGGAGAGAGTGAGAGGGAGAGAAATAGAGATAGAGAGATACGGAAAGAGAGAAGGAGAGAGACAAACAGACAAACAAAGAACTAGATTTCTATCTAAACTTCTTCTTCTTCTTCTTCTTCTTTGGTTTCTTCCTTCACTATAGGTTAATTTCA
>NW_028234444.1:4209814-4214814 GCF_977035675.1 Penaeus japonicus | reverse complement strand
AAATGGCATTTTTTATAAGGGCCAAGTTTTCCTACTTCTTGAAACACTTCCAGAAATGACTCAATAACCAAACAGTCACCAAATAATGGTTTTTTTTTTTCTTCAGGTAGAATGACTGACAGACACACAGACAGAAAAATACTTCACAAATATTTGGATATTTGATCATATGTATGTCCGTGAGTACGTAGAGATAAATAGACTGACGTGCAGACACACCTACCCTTCAGAGTTCTTGATATGAAATCAAAATACATTAAAAGATACTTTATTCCATTAATCACAATGGTTATTCTTATATACGTGTTGGTGTATTCATTATTCAATTATATTTCCCTCTCATAATTTCGCACGTGTTTCATATTTGCATTGCTAATTGCCTCTACCCTAGTGCTGCTTCCATTAATGTAATCCCATCCCGTAATCCCGATTGAGTGCCAGTATTAGACATTTTAATTTCATGCATCAGTATAAAGCTGATTATCGTGATGGGATCCTAAGATACAATGATTTTTATTTTTTTTATTTTTTTTTTATGCACACTTTAAACTTCATCTTGGTAGCCAGGAGGTAAATGATCTGAGATAGATATGGCTTTCGTTGGAATTGGCGTCTGTATACATACATGCATACACATACACACGCACGCACACACACACACACACACACACACACACACACACACACACAACACATTATATATATATATATATATATATATATATATATATATATATATATATATATGATATATGTGTATGTGTGTGTATATACATACATACATACACGCACATATCAAACAAATATACATATATACATATATATATATATATATATATATATATATATATATATATATATATATATCATATACATAATTTGCAGACAAGCAATTGCTCCTATTATCATGAATGTCCAATTTACAAAACTGATGTGGGGTTTCGATTTTTTTTTCTATTGTTCCTTTCTTAAATTTATAATAGTTTCCAGAAAAAAAGTGACCTGGCAACACTGTTACTAAGGGAAGGTCTACTCTTTGTAGATACAACAATAGTATATTTATTAATTTATTTAATGCTTTCTTATATTGCCAGTGATTACTAATCTAAAATCAGGTCATTTAATTCTAATAGACACTTCAGTCAGTCGGATGTTAAGGCTAATTGCTATTTTCATGATTAGGACAAGATATCTACGGCTTAGAGAAACATCGAAATAAAAAAAAAATAAGATAAAATAAAAAAAACAAAAAAGTACTCCATTCAAACAAGCTAAGCATAGAGTTCCAAACAGATCATTTTATTCGATTCTTGATGCGTCACTCAATATGTTCTGGCTACGAAAATATGACATTATTATCCATGGTTGTCAGATTCCATAATGTAAGGAAAGGTTGAAAAAAAAAGGGTATCTGACATTGCAAAACAACCTAATCAGCTATTGCAACGAGAGGTTAAAAAGGTGTCTGTGAGATTAGAAAGCCAAGCCTCTCGCCTTTCTGAATAGGCAACAGGTGTAACATGATAAGGCTCATTATTGGATAACAACTTACGATTTTTGTCACATAAAGGATGAAGTCATGCTCCCTGTAATCCGATGATTGCAATCCAAGCAACTTGTCGAATGCAATATGCGATATATATATATATCTCGATCTAAACTTAAGTGTGTCAGCTTCATTTCATTAGTGTGATCAATTTCTATACTTATTGATTTATCTGTTTTTGGTCAAAGTAAAAATTCAAAACCAGACCCATAACTATATGAGCAGCTTAAAGTACCTCTTCTGCTGTGCTATGTATTTCCTGTTACAAGTTCAGACAGGAAACCTAAGCGACCAAGGTATCTCCGAACGTTCAAACTTGTGAGATTAGCTTCTCGCATCTTGTGGTGACCCATATCTTAGAAACTATATTGCTAGGGCTCAATTTGGAACCAAGATTGCAATCACAATTTCAATCACAGTTTACGCCGGATTGCCAAACAACCGGATGATCTCGTTACCGTGTTTACGTGAAGAGCGTCATTTATATATAAACAGTCACAAGGTAAAGATCTTATACTTCGGCGAACAAAGAAAAGAGAAAAGAAAAAATATATATATATATATTTCCATTATTTCAGCCTTTTTTTTCACCCAGATCCTCACACTTACTCCGCCATTACCGAAAAAGATTCCTGAAAAACGATCTGTTAGTCGTCCGTCCTCGCATCATTTTCCCGCCATTCGAACGCGTTGACATTCTCAAAGCTGACATGAAAGCAAGTGACATGATGCGTTCGTTCTTTGAAGCTCAGAGTATAATTCAGATAATGTTGCACTCTCTGCTTGCCTAATGAACCATTTCATGCCATAAATAAACATGAAATAAGTGGGGAAGTATCCTTACCTGAGGACAATGTCTTTTCAAAACCTTTCCCGGAATCCATGTCGCATTACACGACGCAAGACTTCTTGAAAAGGCTGCTGTTATTATCCTTTCCTTCGACATAGAATCATGTCAAGGATACGTAAGTCATCATTAGGTTCCCTTAGGCAGTGTGCCAGATAATCAGTGTCGGAATAACATCCTCAAACTACGCAGAGAAGATGGGAAATAGTGAACAAGTGATGAAACCTCCGTTCTAACGAGGCTGGCGAGACAGTTCTTTTCCTCCCCGCGTGGGATTCCGAACCGAGAAGCCAAAACACCGGCTTCTCCCTCGACGAAAGCTACGTAATGTCTTTAATTAAGGGAGGGTCACACCTCTCGTCCTGATATCCTTGTCCCTTTGGAGTTTCGTTTGTCACGTCTCGCTGACTCAGTCTATTGAGAAAAGGCACAAACACGCTACCGTGATGATGCAGTTGCAGAAAATAGCATTACACACAATACATTACGTTGATGTGCACTGGATTTCTTTGCCAGTTTCTATTAACGCCAGATCACTGACTTCGAGGTTACGCTTGACGCTGAATCTTCGAGTCTATTATAAGAAACAAAGTATGAATAAAGTCGTAAATATAAATATGCATAAAGCAACCGATAAGCTCCCATCACAATCACGAAATTCCAATAAAGATACAAAGCTGAAACATCAATTTCATGTCCTGCCTTGAGATATAAGTAACATCCACCTTTTTATTTCTTCTTTTTATCTCTCTTTTTTTTTTTCTTCTTCTTTTTTTTTACATGTGTTATCTCCTTCTTTCGAGGTATCAATTTTCTCTCTCTGCTCTGACAGCTTTGTATAAAATAACAGGGAACTATTTCCCAATGAAAAGCATTGGAAAGTAGTTCTCTTTCTCTCTGTCTCACTCTTTCTTTCGCTCTCTCTCTCTCTCTCTCTCTCTCTCTCTCTCTCTCTCTCTCTCTCTCTCTCTCTCTTTCTCTCTTTCTCGTTCTTTCTCTCTCTCTTTCTTTTCTCTACCCCTCTTCCCATTCTCTTGCCTCCTCTCTTCTCCTTCTCTCTCTTTCTCTCTCTCTTTTATTTCCTCTTCTCACTCTCTCTCTTTCTCTCTTCTTTCCTCTTCTCTTTCTCTCTCTCTCTTTCTCTCTTCTTTCTTCTTCTCTCTCTCTCTCTCTCTTTCTCTCTTCTTTCTCCCCTTCTCTTCTCTCTCTCTCGTTATTCTCTCTCTCTCTCTCTCTCTCTCTTCCTCTCTCTCTCCTCCCTTTTCTCTCTCTCTCTCTCTTTCTTGCTCTCTCCTTCTCTCTCTCTCTTCTCCCTCTCTCACTCTCTCCTCTCTCTCTCTCTCTCTCTTCTCGTCACTCTCTCTCCTCTCTCTCTCTCTCTCTCTCTCTTCTCTCTCTCCTCTCTCTCTCTCCTGTCTCTCTCTCTCTCTCCTCCTCTCTCTCTTCTCTCTATCTCTCTCTCTCTCTCTCTCTCCATTTCGTTCTCTCTCCTCTCTCTTTTCCTCTCCCTCTCTCTCTCTCTCTCCTCGTTCTCTCTCCTCCTTATCTCGTCTCTCTTCTCCTTCTCATTTTCTCTCTCTCTCTCTCTCTCTCTCTCTCTCTCTTCTCTCTCTCTCTCTCTCTCCTCTCTCCTCTCTCTCTCCTTCGTTCTCTCTTTGTCTCTTTTTCTCTCTCTCTGACTTCCTCTCTCCCTCCTCTCTCTCTCTCTCTCTCCCTGTCTCTCATTCTCTCTCTCCCTCTCTCTCTCTCTCTCTTCCCCCTCTTTTTCTCTCTCTCTCTTCCCTCTTTCTCTCTCTCTTCCCTCCCTCTCTCTCTCTCTTCTTTTTCTCTCTCCTTCCTCCCTCTCGCTTCTCCTCTCTCTCTCTCCTCCCCTCTCCCTCTCCCTCTCTCTCCTCTCTCTCTCCTCTCCCTCCCACTCTCTTCTCTCTCTCTCTCCTCTCTCTCTCTCTCTCTCTCTCTCTCTTCCTTCTCTCTCTCTCTCTCTCTCTCTCTCTCTCTCTCTCTCTCTCTCTCTCTCTCTCTCTCCCTTCCTCTTCTCTCTTTCTCTCTCTCTCTCTGTCTCTTCTCTTCTGTCTCTCATCTCTCTTCTCTCACAATTCTTCTGGATGAAAATTATTTGGAGGGAAAAAAAAACAAAAACAAAAAAAAAAATAATAAAAATATATATATATATATATATATATATATATATATATATATATATATATATATACACATATATATACATATGTATATAGATGTATATATATACATATATATACATATATATATATGTATATATATATGTATATATATATATATATATATATATATATATATACATATATGTATATACATGTATGAGGGGATCTTTTACGATCCGACATTTAATTAAACAGTATAAAATGTATTTTAGTAATGGTTACTGAAACACACACGAAATACTAAACCTATTTGAGTAGCTTCTACGAAACTCATGATAATAATCTTATTTGAATATACTAAAATTTAGTGTTAATAACTCCTCAACTGAATCAGGATATGAATCTATATCGATTTCTAATAATCAAATTACGCGAGTCGGATAAATTAAGAAAAGGAAAACACGGATCAAAATTACCAGCCTTT
>NW_028234444.1:4192314-4194814 GCF_977035675.1 Penaeus japonicus | reverse complement strand
CTTTCTCTCTCTCCCCTCTCGTCTCTTTCTCTCTCTCTCTCTCGTCTCTTTCTCTCTCTCTCTCTCTCTCTCTCTCTCTCTCTCTCTCTCTCTCTCTCTCTTCCCCCCCCCCCCTCTCTCTCTCTCTTTCTCTCTTTCCCTCTTTCCCTCTCCCCTCTTCTCCCCCTTCACTCGTGTGTTCTTCAAGTACTGTTCTTCCGCCGTCCTGTTGCCTCTTCTTAAGCACGGTGTTCATTAGGAAAATAACTGGAGAGGGATTACGGTGCGATGCACAGCGCGAGGGAGGGAAAAATGGAAGAAAAAAAAATGGTGTAAACGAAACTTTTTGGAAAATCTGGGGAGGAGATTTTGGATTTAGAATTGCATGGAGGATTTTTTTTTTTTTTTTTTTTTAGGGTGGTTAGCATTACTTTCTAGATACGATTTTCATCTTTTCTTTTTCTATCTTCTTTTCTTCTTTTTCGCTTTTCTTTCTCTTTCTTTCCTTCTCTCTCTCTCTCTCTCTCTCTCTCTCTCTCTCTCTCTCTCTCTCTCTCTCTCTCTCTCTCTCTCTCTCTCTCTCTCTCTCTCTCTCTTCTCTCTCTCGCTCTCTCCTCTCTCTCTCTCTCTCTCTCTCTCTCTCCTCTCTTCTCCTCTCTCTCTCTCTCTCTCTCTCTCTCTCTCTCTCTCTCTCTCTCTCTCTCTCTCTCTCTCTCTCTCTCTCTCTCTCTCTCTCTCTTCTCTCTCTTCTTCTCTCTCTCTCTCTCTTTCTCTCTTCTCTCTCTCTCTCTCTCTCTCTCTCTCTCTCTCTCTCTCTCTCTCTCTCTCTCTCTCTTTCTCTCTCTCTCTCTGTCTCTCTCTCTCTAAAAACAGAACAAAAAGAGGGAAAAATAGGAGAGAATGAGGAAAAAAAAAATCCGTAATTACACCACACGTAGATAATTTTATTCGGAAAGTTAATTCGAATTTTATATTCCAGATAAAAAAAAAGGAAAATAAAGGGGGCGGGGGGGCGGGGGGGGGGATTTTGACGTTCGTTGCACAATGGAAACTTTGCACCGCCAGACTAATGCAACGGAGGATGTTTTCCGGATCTGTTGTTGTTCCTGTGTAAGCTTTGCAAAGTTGCAAGGGATTTTTTTTGTTTTTTGTTTTTTGTTGTTGTTGTTTTTTTTTGTTTACGTTATTATTATATTAGGCTTTCCTTTTGCGTGCATTTTGTAACAAGTTCAATATGTCATCGAGAGCGATCATGGACGTCATATTTATTGCAATATATGTTGCAAGTTGACTCGTCACTACAAATAAAATATGAATGAGCAAAAATGTTGATCTAGATGTTTCATCGCAATTTTTTTATTATCATTAAGCAATATACATTAGCAATTTCATCATTTAGACACACAGGTACAGATATACTCATATACACACACAAATACATACCCACATTCACATACACACACACACACATACACATCAGATATATATAGGTAGATAGGTAGACACAACATGTAAATATACCTCAAGTATATATTCATTTACATACACAAAAAAGAGAGATAGAGAGATTGGGACGAGAGAGAGAGAGAGAGAGAGAGAGAGAGAGAGAGAGAGAGAGAGAGAGAGAGAGAGAGAGAGAGATGTACATATATATGTATATATGTATGTTTACATACATATACACAAACAAACACACAAGCACACAAACACACACACACACACACACATATATATATATATAAACATATATATATATATATATATATATATATATATATATATATATATATATACATACAGACAGATATACATACATACATACATACATACATACATACATACATACATACATACATACATATAACCAAACCGCTCAGGTCTCTTAAGAAAAACAATCAGTCGTGTTGCAAATGGCGGGTGATTCATATTGTTTCCGTGGCGTGTGGATGTTCGGAAGAAACAGAAGAAATACAGGAGAGAAGGAAATAACCCAAGGCTGAACGCTAAAAGAAATATGAACTTGGGACTAAGTAAACTGGTTAGAGGCGATTGAGATATTGTTGTAATTAAGGAATGTAATAAAATGAAGAAATGGTGTGGTAATTTTGACTTTTTGTTTATACTTGGAATGCTCTTTGGGATTCTGGTATCTGTAACAAATATACATATATATATATATATATATATATATATATATATATATATATATATATATATATATATATATATGTGTGTGTGTGTGTGTGTGTGTGTGTGTGTGTGTGTGTGTGTGTGTGTGTTGTGTGTGTGTGTGTGTGTGTGTGTGTGTGTGTGTGTGTGTGTGTTTGTACATATATACATACACACACACACATACTCATATATATATATATATATATATATATATATATATATATATATATATAAACATACATATATATATGTACATATATATATATATATATTTATATATATATATATATATACATATACATACATATACATATATACATATATATATACATACATAGATACACATACA
>NW_028234444.1:4102534-4107534 GCF_977035675.1 Penaeus japonicus | reverse complement strand
ATGTTAATTATGATGATGGTAATGATGATGATGATTGATTAATAAGAAGATAAATTATAATTGTAATGACGACGGTATGGTTATCATGGTAATGGTTGTGATCATGACGAATATGAATATGACGAATTGTGATCATGGTGAATATGATAATGATTATAATGATTAAATGATACAGACAATGATAATGATAACGAGAGTAAGGATGATATTAATAACAACAAAAGGGCTAATGACTCAGACAATAACAATGAGCTTAAAGATGAAAGGAAGAAAGACCTTTCATGTAATAATTCTTTCATCTTTACAGAAGGAAGTGATTACACATAGGAAAAAAAAAAACTCACATCAAAATAACTTATTAATCCGAAAAAAAAATCCAGTCTGGTATTAACAACTTTCGCCGAGCAGAAAATCATCAAAATAATAATACGAAATAATATTACGAAATGATTATTAAGCAGATGAGTGTGAAATAGAGACACATATAAACATCATAAGTTTTTAGAATAAGTTCAAAGTTTTCGGGTTTTGTTTTTAGTTGAAGGAGAGAAAGAAGAATAGAACAAATACAAGAAAGACTCGAGAGAAAGACACGAACAAACAAATGCAATTAGGAAAGTGATAATGAAACAGGCGTGGAAGAAAAATACGTCCAAGAGGGGAATGAGAGGGGAAACGAGGGGGAGAAAGAGGGAAAGGGGGAGAAGAGGGAGAGATAGAGGGAAAAGGGGGAGGAGAGGAAAAGAGGGAGGAAAAGGAGAGATAGAGGGAAAGGGGGAGGAGAGGGGGAGAAAGAGGGAAAGTGGGAGGAGATAGAGAAAAAGAGGAAAAGCGGGAGGAGAAGAGGGAGAGAAAGAGGGAAAGGGGGAGGAGATAGAGAGATAGAGGGAAAAGGGGAAGGAGAGGGAGAGATAGAGGGAAAAGGATAAGGAGAGTGAGAGAGAGAGGGGAAAAGAGGGAGAGAAAGAGGGAAAAGGGGGAGGAGAGGAAAAGAGGGAGGAAAAGGAGAGATAGAGGGAAAGGGGGAGGAGAGGGGGAGAAAGAGGGAAAGGGGGAGAAGAGGGAGAGAAAGAGGGAAAGGGGGAGGAGATAGAGAGATAGAGGGAAAAGGGGAAGGAGAGGGAGAGAGAGAGGAAAAGAGGGAGAGAGAGGGGGAAAGGGGAGGAGAGGGAGAGATAGAGGGAAAAGGGGAAGGAGAGGGAGAGATAGAGGGAAAAGGGGAAGGAGAGGGAGAGATAGAGGGAAAAGAGGGAGAGAGAGGGGGAAAGGGGAGGAAAAGGAGAGAAAGAGTGAAAGGGGGAGGAGAGGGAGAGAAAGAGGGAAAGGTGGAGGAGAGGGAGAGAAAGAGGGAAATGGGGAGGAGATGGAGATATAGAGGGAAAAGGGAAGGAGTTGGAGAGATAGAGGGAAAGGGGTATTAGATGGAGAGAGAAAGGAAAAGAGGGAGAGAGAGAGAGGGAAAGGGAAGGAGATGGAGAGATAGAGGGAAAAGGGGAAGGAGAGGGAGAGAGAGAGGAAAAGAGGGAGAGAGAGAGGAAAAGAGGGAGAGAGAGAGGGATAGGGAGAGAGAGGGGGAAAGGGGGAGGAGAGGGAGAGAAAGAGGGAAAGGGGAGGGAGAGAGAGAGGAAAAGAGGGAGAGTGAGGGAGAAAGGTGGAGGAGAGGGAGAGAGAGAGGGAAAGGGGGAGGGGAGGGAGAGAAACAAAGGTAGGGAAGGTAGGAGAGAGAGAGGAAAAAGGGGAGGAGAGGGAAAGGGGGAGGAGAAGGAGAGAGAGAATGAAAGAGGGAGGAAGAAAGGGCGAAAAAGATCATTACTGCAATAACATCAATACACTCACATACACTCACACGAGCGCGCGCACTAATAAATGTGCATATACACGTGTGTGAGCACACATACGCTCACTCACGTGCATAACAACGATAATACAGAATAGGGCAGAGAGAGAGAGAGAGAGAGAGAGAGAGAGAGAGAGAGAGAGAGAGAGAGAGAGAGAGAGAGAGAGAGAGAGGAAGAGAGAGAGATAGAATGAGAACGAGAGAGAGAGAGAATGAGAATGAGAATGAGAACGAGCGAGAGAGAGAGAGAGAAAGAGAGAGAGAGAGAGAGAGAGAGAGAGAGAGAGAGAGCGAGAGAGCGAGAACGAGAGAGAGAGAACGAGAGAAAGAGAGAGAGAGAGAGAGAGAAAGAGAGAGAGAGAGAGAGAGAGAGAGAGAGAGAGGAGAAGAAGAGAGAGAGGAGAGAGAGAGAGAGAGAGAGAAAAGAGAGAGAGAGAGAGAGAGAGAGAGAGAGAGAGAGAGAGAGAGAGAGAGAAAGAGCAAAGGCACTGAGGAATGGTTTAAGATGGCAGAGAAAATGACATGATTGCAAGCGTGTTCAACAGAAGAAATTAATTAGATAAAAAAAACACAAGCAAGTGACGATAATAACAATAACAATAAAGATAAAAGAAAGACATTATGAATGAAAGAAATACGGACATTTATTGCATTCAGCTTTCCTGCAAGAACACTTGCAAAAGAGAAAAAGAGAGAAAATGGAAGGAAACGAGAAATGTGAGAGAGAGAGAATTAGACTAAAAGAAAAAAAAAAAGAGAGAGAAAAAAAAAAAGATTTTTCAAATAACCGACGATGAAAAAAAAGAAAAAAAGACAAAACAAAATTAAAGAAAGACAGACAGTCAGACATAAAAGCCACTAATTAGTATTCAGATTTCCTGCAACGCTTCCGACAGAAATGCATTGCAACACAAAGCAAACAAGCAAGTGATGATGAGCAAAAGGAAGATCATAACAACAAATGGAAATAATAGATCATATAAAAAATGATAATAATTTAAAAAAGAAACAAGAGGTCGGCGAACATGAGAGAGAGACAGAAATCTATTATCACTGAATGCCACTTTGATCTTCGTAATTGAATTATCAGACTCCTGAACCTGTGAAGTTGTTTGTCTTGCTAGGGAATATGATTGAAATCTGATTGAAATCGGGTTGAAATCGGGTTGGTTGAAATCTCATTGAAATACTGGTTGAAATCTGATTGGTTGAAATCGAGTTGGTTGAAATCTGGTTGAAATATTATTGAAATCTATTTAAAATCGGGATGAAATATGGTTGAAATATGATTGAAATATGATTGAATTCTTGTTGAAATCGGGTTGAAATCTGTTTAAAATCGGGTTGAAATCTGGTTGAAATCGGGTTAAAATCGGGTTGAAATCTGGTTGAAATCTGATTAACCGGAGTCATAGTGTAGGTGATCATAAGTAGCATCCTCTTAATTAATCATTATCATCATTAGTATTAGTACCTTCGTCGTGACTATTATGTAGAATAAACGTAATTTGTATTTTCATGGTTATTATTAGGCGGTAAGCTTTATACTGAATAAGATGTAAACAAGATAATTTAGGGAATTAATTATACGATCGTGTTATAATTGTATGTGTCTGATTATAATCATAAGGATAATGGCGATAATGATGATGAGAATAATGATTATGCTTGTGATAATGATGATTATAATGATTATGCTAGTGATAATGATGATTATAATGATAATGATGACAATAATGATGACAATGATAATAAAGATGATAGCAATAATGATGATAGTGATATGCTAAGAATTTTATGACAAATGATAAGAATGGGGATAATTGTAACGGTGAAAATAATGTAAAGAAAAATATAATGATAAGAATGATAATTTTATAACAAAGACAAGAATATGCAGAAGAAAAATGATGATAATGGTGATAATCATAAAGAAAATGATAATGAAATGAGAATGATGATATCCGTAAAAAATGATGATTATGATAATGAAAAAGATAAGAATGATAACAGTGATAATGATAAGAATAAGAATAAGGATGATAATGATGATGATGATGATGATGATAGTAGTAGATGCAATGGGAGTAACAATTATGATGATGATAATAATAACAATAACAATATCGGCAATTATAAGGATGATTATATAAATCATCAAAATAACAAAAATAATGATAGTAATGATAAGAATGATAATAACAACAACAATATTAATAATGATAAGAATTATGATAATGGTAGTAGTAGTAGTAATGATAATAATAATGATATTAATTATGATAAAAGGGGTAACAAAATTGATAGTGATAGATCATAATGTAAATCATAATGATGATTAAAATGGTAATGATAATGATCATAAAAATGATAATAGTGATAATCAGAATCGTAATGATAATGAGGATGATGATAAAGATAATGATAATAATAACAATGATGATTGTAATGAAAATGATTATCAATAGTAGCAATAATATATGAAAATTATGTATCAGTATGAAGATGACAACAATAATGATAATGATAGCTATAATGACAATTATAATAGTAATTATATTCATAAGGATGATAATGATGATAACAATAGCAATGATAATATCAATAATAATGACAATGATAATAACAACGACAAAAATAATAAAAATAACAATGATGATAGCAATAACATTATCGATAGTGGCAATAATTTACAATAATAACTTGAATTCATTAAAATAACAAATAACTCAAACGGATTCGAAATTATGCCATGGTTCCCCATAACTAGAATATATAACATAGGAACAAGTCTTTCGTAAGAGAATCAGCTGATTCGACCTAAACTGTATTTTGATCTATTTAGAGTTTGACTTGTATTTTGGTATGGATTGTATTTTTATTTTATTTTTTTTTTTTCTTATGGCGTTATTTATTACGTGTTCAGTTATATGTGTATTGCGATATACGTATAGTTTATATTGCGATATATTGTAATTACATATATACTGTACAAAACAGCATCTACTATAGCGTACATTGTAGCTTAACGCACGTAGTACATACACGTTGCAGGGTTTATTGCAGCATATATCACTTGCATAAGCCAATTACTGCAGGAATAAAGTAACTGAAATCAAGAAAAAGTGAACTGAAACTTGCCATTGAGGCCTGTAACCCCGAC
>NW_028234444.1:4075034-4077534 GCF_977035675.1 Penaeus japonicus | reverse complement strand
TCGTTCGTGTTTTCTCTCTCTCTCTCTCTCTCTCTCTCTCTCTCTCTCTCTCTCTCTCTCTCTCTCTCTCTCTCTCTCTCTCTCTCTCTCTCTCTCTCTCTCTCTCTCTCTCTCTCTCTCTCTCTCTCATTCTGTCTCTCCACAGTGAAACATACGATCGCCTGCCCTAGCGATGTTTATCCGCGGAAAATATTTTACTTTCGTCGTCATTTGCTTCATCCAATTTCCTCTGTGCAAATACCGCCCCTTTTCCCCTCCCCTCCCCCCCCTCCTATTCCCCCGCTTCTCCGATCCCCTCCCCTCCTATTCCCCCGCTTCCCCTCCCCCACCCCCCTCCCATTCCCCCGCTTCTCCGCTCCCCCCCTCTCCTCCTATTCCCCCGCTTCTCCGCCCCCCCCCCCTGCTATTCCCCCGCTTCTCCGCTTCCCCCCCACCCCCTCTACCCCCCTTGAGGCTGTTTGCAAAATATGTCAGGCTAATTTCCTCGCAATTTCCGCCAAGTTGCCGAGGCGTTTCGTGATCCTTCTCACGAGTGTGAGATAATTCTGCCTCCCTCTCCAACGGGCCATAATTAATGCCAGATATGACACTAAAATTCTGTTATCCCGTCGAGGGACTCATTTCATTCGGAACTTTCCTCGGAAGTGTTGTCTCTCCTGCCCAAGCCGTCGATAACGCAACCTGAAGCGGGAGATCCGAACGCATAATGAAACCATAAAGAATAATAGCACTCCTCGCCAAGTTGATTGCATTAAGCCATTGACCGAGATGTCTGTGGGGGGGGGGGGGGCTAAACGAGATATTGAAATGCGGATAGCCAGACCGTAGAGACCGTTTCTGCATTTCTTTTGTGTGTGTACGTGTGTGTGTGTGTGTGTGTGTGTGTGTGTACATGTGTCTGTGGTTTGATTAAAAACGCTAATATTTTCAATTGTGTCTATTCTGACTAAAAGATATGTTGTGAAACGCGGATGATCAGCCCGTAGAGTTAAAAGTCAATTTAAGTGTTTGTTTTTTGTTTGTTGAAATGTGGATGGCCTGATCTTTTCTACAGTTCTTGTGCGTATGTGTGTGTTTGCATGTGATTTGAATACGAACGCTTATATATTCAATGGTGTCAGTGAGAGCTCAACAAGGTATTGAAATGTGGATATTCTTGCCCTAGAGTTTTTTGCATGTCAGCAGTGTTGTTTTTGTGTGTGGTTTGAACACGAATGCTAATATTTTTTATGAGTGTCTACAGAATGACTTATTTTTTTTCTTGCTTTCTTTTTAATGCACACGCTAATATTTCCAATGCATGCAGCAAACATGATATTGATAAAACCAAAAACGCTAGCTACAATAATACTCATAAAAAAATAAAAAAAAATCTTGTTTTGCGGTATATCGTTAACCGAAAATATAAAGCCATCCATGGATGATATTCTTCCTCGAAAAAAAAAAATCTTTAGGAGGAGAAGAAAGTCTTTGTCGACATGAACCCAAGAAGAAAAAAGGGACAGAATTAAAAAAAAAAAAAAAAAAAAAAAAAAAAAGGTTCTGTACTCTCCCGCCAGCTTATAAATTCAGGAGACATAGCATTACCGTCGTCGATGTCAAGGTGAAATTAGGTGCTTTGAACGTTGTGGCTTAACTTCACCCGTTAATCGGATGTTTTTCTTATAGACTTCTGCTCCTCGCATGAACACGCAATTAAGCCTTTAGGTGAACGCGTGTTAATAGCAGATGAGGCCATTTCATGCCCACCTACTTAAAACGGCCTAAAGTAAAAGCCATGACTAGGCAAAACGATGCCATAAACAAGGAAATCATGACAAAAAAAAAAGAGGAAAACCACATGAAAGGGAAGGGGGGAAAACAATCGAAGTTGATCCATAAGGGAGACAAAGACAAAAGAACGATGACATGCGACTCTGTCACCCCCCACACCCCACCCCACCCCACCCCCAACATCTTACCCCTTAGCCCCCCACCCACCCACCACTCCCTTTGCCCCGCGCTACCTGATAATACCCCCGAAGAAACAAGAAAAGAAAGTTAGCCACAGACCTCTTCCTCCTCTTCCTCCATCCTCCTCCTCCTTACTCCTCCTCTTCCACACTTCTTCTCGTTCCCGTCTTGATCAATACCCCGGCGAGGTTCTCTCTACACTCCAAGGCGTGATAACTAACCAGAGGAACACTATCCCATCTACCTCGATCGGAAGAGCCTTGGAGGGTGTCCTTCGAGGCTCTCTAGGGCTCCTTTCTCTCGCGGGCTCCTTTCTCTCGCTCACTCGCTTGCTCACTCGCTGGCTCGCTTGCTCGCTGATCTTGGGTTACCGTACGCACCCTCTTGGACTCGCTCACTCTGTCCTTCTTTCTTTCTCTCTTTTCTGTCTTTCTCACTGTTTTTTTTATTATTATTATTCTCTCTCTCTCTCTCTTTCTCTTTCTATCGCTCTCTCTTTCTCTCTTTCTATCGCTCTCTCTCTCTCTCTCACTCTTGCTCTCGCTCT
>NW_028234444.1:4067534-4070034 GCF_977035675.1 Penaeus japonicus | reverse complement strand
TTACACGAATGAAATGAAGAAAAACACCGTATACATTTTTATGTTTTTATTCGCCGAGTTGCAACTCGGACTCTCACGCGCTGTTGAGCCTCGCCCCTTGTAGATCGTTAGCTGCAACATTGCACAGAGGATCCTCAACACCTCTTGAGTGCGACGGGAAGTTAGGCCAAAGAATTAGAACAGAAAAGAAAAGCGTGGGGAGAAAAAAAAATTAAGATAAAAAGATTGAGAAAGAAATAGAAAAGATGTCTGTCTCATCTCCCTCATTCATTATGCTCTTCCTTTGTTTCGTATTCTTTCGGAGTTTTTTTTTTTCTTTCTTTCTTTCTTTCTTTCTTTCTCTTGGATGTCTCTTAATTTGTCGTATTTTTCTTTTCTTTTTTTCGTCTTTTTTTCAACCAGAGATTCTCATATTCTTCGTATTTTTCGTATCTATTATATAGATATCTGTCTCTGTATGGATCATTTTTTTATTTTATTTTCATTTTTTTTTATTCAATTATTTTTTTTAAGAACTGATATCTGTCCTTGAGTCTTCTTCTT
This sequence comes from Penaeus japonicus, assembly GCF_977035675.1. NCBI lineage: Eukaryota > Metazoa > Arthropoda > Malacostraca > Decapoda > Penaeidae > Penaeus > Penaeus japonicus. The sequence continues at coordinate 4,069,491 of NW_028234444.1, read as the reverse complement.
TCTGTTCTTTTTTTTTACAGAAATCTTGGTCGCTCGTATTTCTAAACAAACGTCTCTTTTATCGTATTATTCCTCTCTTACCATTTCATTTGGTGATATATTTAAAAGACGATAATAACAACTATAATAATATAGTATGGTAATAACACTACTGACTTCTAGAACTATGATTATTATATCTGTCATTATCATCATGATTTTAATCATTATATCATCATTGTTATTATTATATAATCATTGTTATTATTATATTATCATTGTTATTATTATATCATACCGTGACTATTATTATCATTATGCCGTCACGAATAATAATAACAATAAAAGGAATGTATAACACAGCAACAATACTAAACCTAAAAAAATGCATATAACAAAAAAAAAGGTTTGGCTGTAGTGGAATATTAAATGATTTCAATATAATTAGTTTCAAGTAGTTTCACAGAGCTTTAAAGGCAGTTATCAAAATGAAATGTCACACAGGATGATGTTAACACAGAATCGTATGTTCATTTCTAACTTTACATAAGTTAGGATTCTAGTTAAAAGTTTTTTTCCCTTTTCTTTTCTTTTTTGTAGATTTTATTATTAAAGTAGAAAAAAAGGAAGGTAGAGGAGGGAGCGAGAGGCAAACTTTCCCTGAATATTTTATCTCAACTTTTCATTGTTCATCATATCACTTGAGCGGACGGGGGTTAATATGTTACTGCGTGTGATATTATATGAAAAAATGATCTTTTCAGGGAAGTATAAAATTTGTATTTTTTGGTAAGATATTCTTGTTAGTATGCTGTTAGAGGAATATCTCTCTCTATCTATTTATCTATCTATCTCTCCTCTCTCTCTCTCTCTCTCTCTCTCTCTTTCTCTCCCTCTCTCTCTCTCTCTCTCTCTCTCTCTCTCTCTCTATATATATTCTCTATATCTATATATATATCTATTCTATCTCTCTTATTCTCTGTTATATATCTCTTTCTCTCTATGTATACATATACACATACATATCTCTATATATATTCTATATCTCTATATCTATATCTCTATCTATTATCTCTCTTATACATATACACATACATACACACACGCATCTATCTATATATATATATATATATATATATATATATATATATATATATATATATATATATATATGTGTGTGTGTGTGTGTGTGTGTGTGTGTGTGTGTGTGTGTGTGCGTATGTATGTAAATATATATATAGATAGATAGATAGATATAGATTTTTTTTTTTTCCAAAAAACATCAAATACATTTCAAGAAGTAGAATAAGATTAGTTATTTTCCTTAATTCTCTTTATTATCATTAGTATTATCTTTATTGTTGTTACAGTTACTTTCATTATTACTAAGCGAGTAAAACGTATTATTAAACCACCCCTCATACCTTTTAATCTTCCTTTTTTACAATTACAAAGGAAGACACACGACATGTCATCCAAACGAGGCCTATATCCCATCCCCCCCATCCCCCCCTCCCCACCCCCCTCCATCCGTCTAAATTCCCAAGGCAGCACTCGCAAGGTTTCTCGAGTGTAAGAAGCTCGGGTCGGAAGGACGTGCTTTATGAGGCTCTGTTTACGAGCGGGGGAGACTATGGCCCGGCCTTGCTTTGTCGTCTCCTTCTTTGCCCTTTTTTCCCCTCGCCCGCTGGCACTGGGCCTTTTCTTTTCTTTGTGTTTGTTGGTATAGGTTGTGTTTGTATACCGGAACTTTTCTGAGAGGCTTTTGGAAACCACGTCGGGTTGGTTGGTATATAAGGTCTTGGGCAGCAACGCCGTTTGTTTACATTATTGATAGGAGGGCCAGGAGTTTCCGTCGCGCCACGAAAACACTTGAATCCAATCCGATATGTTGTCAACAAGAAACCCCTTAGTTCGGGCAGTTGCTTTTCATCGTGTTTGCGCTTTTATTCATGCAAGCACAACGCCTAACCTTATC
>NW_028234444.1:4027534-4035034 GCF_977035675.1 Penaeus japonicus | reverse complement strand
ATACATTCCGTAATGTCTCGACTTCCCCCTCAGGCTAAGATTTAAATTGATTATACAGAAGACAGGTACAAAGGGTCTCCTTTTTTCCCTTTCAAAGTCACTATATTTTTTTTCATGCGATTTTCTAACAAGTATAGAAATAAATAAAGTGAAATACGATGTAGAGTTTGAGATAGAACAGATAGATAGATAGATAGATGTTAATAAGTAGATTTTTTTTTTTAACGTGCTTGTTTAGTATCCTTCGTTTGGTAGAAAGATAGACGAATTATATAGCATAGGAAGATAGGATGATAAAGTGATTCCCTATTGATATGACAAATAGATAGGTTACTAGAGAGGCAGATAGACTGATTGTCAGGAAGGAAGATAGATAGATAGATTGATGTAGCCAACTGATTTTCGAAAAACTTGGTCATTTCTAGGATTTTCCAATAGATGTGATAGATTGATAGATAGATAGATGGTATTGGCAAAGTGATTCCTATTAAATACGAAGCTCATTGTCAAAAAATAGATAGAGAAAATTTATAAGGAGATAATACATAGATAGACACATAGGCAGGTAGGTAGGTAGTCAGGCAGACAGGCAGGCAGGCATACAGACAGATAGACACACAACCATTGCAAGAAAATTATTGATATGTTGATAAATGAAATGTGACTCCCAACCGATAGGTAAATAAAGATTATAAGTTGACAGATATTATGATTTTTTTTTTTCAATGATTAAAATCAGGTAGAAAGACAGAATAAGAACACTAACATTATGATTTAAAAGAAATAAAAAGAGTAATAATAAGAACATAAGATAGATAATGTTGGAAGATAACAGACAATGACGATTTAAGAAAAAAGAAAGACGAAATACGATTAAAATAAATAATAATAACAAATAGTTAGACAAATAAATGAATAAATAAATAATAGTCATCGATAGTCATAGAGAAAAAAAGAGAATAAACGAAAAAAAAAATTATCGAAACTCTCTCTTCTCCCCTCCCCTCCCCCTCCCCCCCCCCTCCCCCCACAGCCTTCCACGGTCGTCCTCGGAGGCATCGCCACCACGATCGCAGATTCTTCGAGAACCGCCACAACCACCGCGCCCATGGTCATGCTCACTCTCGGAACCACCACGACGCCCACCGCCTCTACGCTGACGCCCACAAGCTGGTTTCGGAGAGTCACGTCGTTGAGAATTCTTTGGGCGGGTCAGTTTGATTGTTTGTTTGTTTTTTGAGGAGGGACATGCCTATTTTTTTTTTATTTTTTTTTTATTGTTGTTATTGTTTTCGGTGTTATTTCTCGTTGATTTTTTTTTTTCTTTTTTTTTTTTTTTTGTCTTTTTTAATTATTTTTATGGTTGTTAGTAAAGGTAGTTAGGGCAATGATTTTCGAATGATCATTATGGTTATTACAAGTATTTTTGTAATTATAATTCTGTTTATCTTCACCGTGCTAAACCCACCCCAACACCAAACCTAATTTAACCCCGCCCACATCCCAACCCACAGGAACCGAGTGCCCCACACATCTCGCAAGGGCGGCCACGGATCTCGATGGGCGCTCACGTACCAGGGAGCCGCCCACGAACCCACAGCTATCAACAATACTGTGTCCAACGTGACGGCACAGCTGGGGGGCGCCGCCTTCCTGCCGTGCCGCGTAGGGCATCTCGGCGATCGACAGGTGAGTGCCAGAGGGCTTTAGGTGGGCGTGGTCGGGAGGGAGGGGCTTTTGGTGGGCGTGGTCGGGAGGGCGGGGCTTCTGGTGGGCGTTGTCGGGAGGGCGGGGTTGGGGGGTTGGGGGGTTATGGGGAGGTGTTTTCTTGGGGAGGGGGGCGGGGTTGGGGGTTGTGGGGCTGGAGGTGGGCGTGGGGGGTGAGTGTGGACTGAGGGGTGGGGGGGGGTGAGTGTGGACTGGGATGGGGGGTTATAGGGGGGTGTATTTTGATTGTTATTGTTATTGTTGTTACTTATTGTTGATTGTGGGTGTGTTCTTGGGGGGGGAGGGGGAGGGGGTGTAGGTTGTTGTGGTCTTGTACGAGTGTTTTTGCGAGTGGGTATGTTCTTAGGGGGGGGGGGGGGGGAGGATGTTCTTGGGGGGGGGGGGGGGTTGCGAGTGGGTGTGTTCTTGAGTAGGTCTGTTCGTGGCAGGTACGTGATAAGGTTCATGGGTTCGTGGGTTTGTTTGTACGTGCGGGGAAGGTTCGCAAACTTGTATTTGTGTGTGTGTGTGTGTACGGGGCTATGTATGCGTTATAATATGTGTAGATTATTACTTTCCTTGCTATTTGCTGATGAATATTGTTATTCATTACGAGATAAATATTTGTTCATCATGATGCTTCATACCTGGCAAATAACACAAACACTTAATAATACGTCGTTCTTTTCCTCCCCCCTCCCCTCTTCCACCCTCCTCCCTCCCCTCTTCCCCCCCTCCTCCCTCCCTCCTTCCTTCACCCCTCCCTCCCCCCCTCCTCCCTCCCTCCCCTCCCCTCCTCCCCCCATCCCCTCCTCCCTCCCTCCTTCCCTTCCTCCCGCGCCCTCCAGATCTCATGGATCCGCAAGCGCGACTGGCACGTCCTCACTTCGGGCGAGGTCCTTTATACCCCCGACCGGCGCTTCTCCGTGCTCCACGTGGCCGGCTCCCAGGACTGGACGCTGCACATCAAGTACGTGGGCGTGAAGGACAACGGCACGTACGAGTGCCAGGTGTCGACGGGCACGGGCATCATCTCGCTCTTCGTCAACCTGGCCGTCGTCACCCCAGAGGCACACATACCCGGCCATGGCCAGTACCACGTCAACCGCGGCTCGCCCATAACGCTCGTCTGCGCCGTTGAGAATGTAAGTTCGCTCGCGTCGGGCCCTTGGCTGTCTCGCTCTGTCTGTCTGTCTGTTTGTCTCACTCTCTCTCTTTCTGTCTGTCTGTTTGTCTGTCTCTTTCGGTCTGTCTGTCTCACTCTGCTTGTCTCGCTCTGTCTGTCTGTCTGTCTGTCTCACTCTGTTTGTCTCACTCTGTCTCTTTCTGTCTGACTGTCTGTCTGTCTGTCTGTCTGTCTGTCTGTCTGTCTGTCTCACTCTGTTTGTCTCACTCTGTCTCTTTCTGTCTGACTGTCTGTCTGTCTGTCTGTCTGTCTGTCTGTCTCACTCTGTCTCTTTCTGTCTGCCTGTCTGTCTCACTCTGTCTCTTTCTGTCTACCTCACTCTGTCTCTTTCTGTCTGTCTGTCTGTCTGTCTCACTCTGTCTCTTTCTGTCTGTCTGTCTGTTTCACTCTGTCTCTTTCTGTCTATCTCGCTCTGTCTCTTTCTGTCTGTCTGTCTCACTCTGTCTCGCTCTGTCTGTCTGTCTGTCTGTCTCACTCTGTCTCTTTCTGTCTGTCTGTCTGTCTGTCTCACTCTGTCTCTTTCTGTCTGTCTGTCTCACTCTGTCTCTTTCTGTCTGTCTGTCTCACTCTGTCTCTTTCTGTCTGTCTGTCTGTCTGTCTCACTCTGTTTCTTTCTGTCTGTCTCACTCTGTCTCACTCTGTCTCTGTCTGCCTGTCTGTCTGTCTCACTCTGTTTCTTTCTGTCTGTCTCACTCTGTCTCACTCTGTCTCTGTCTGCCTGTCTGTCTGTCTGTCTGTCTCACTCTGTCTCGCTCTGTCTGTCTGTCTGTCTGTCTCACTCTGTCTCTTTCTGTCTGTCTGTCTCACTCTGTCTCTTTTTGTCTGTCTGTCTATCTCACTCTGTCTCTTTCTGTCTGCCTGTCTGTCTCACTCTGTCTCTTTCTGTCTATCTGTCTGTATCACTCTGTCTGTATCACTCTGTCTGTCTGTCTGTCTGTCTTACTAAGTCTGCCTGTCTAAATGTCTGTCTTTCTGTCTTGCTCTGCTTGCCTGTTGGTTTCTCTGTCTCTCTCTTTCTACTATTGTTTAGCAGTTTATTTGTCTTCCTTTCCCTGTCTGCCTGTTTCTGCCTCGCAGTCTACACAGCTGTTTATCTATTTGTTTTCTAGTTTGCCTTTCCCTGTCTGTTGTCTGTCTTTCTGTAGATTTAGTTCTGTTTAATGACTGTCTTTATGTTTGTCTGTTTGACTCTGAGTGCCCCTGTTTGGATGTCTGTTAGTCTTTCTCTCTCTCTCTCTCTCTCTCTCTCTCTCTCTTTCTCTCTCTCTCTCTCTCTAACTCTCTCTCTCTCTATCTCTTTCTTTTTCTCTTTCTCTTTCTCTTTCTCTTTCTCTTTCTCTCTCTCTCTCTCTCTCTCTCTCTCTCTCTCTCTCTCTCTCTCTCTCTCTCTCTCTCTCTCTCTCTCTCTCTCTCTCTCTCTTTCTCTTTCTCTTTGTATGTGTGTGTGTGTGTGTGTGTGTGTGTGTGTGTGTGTGTGTGTGTGTGTGTGTGTGTGTGTGTGTATGTATATATTCGCTTCTTACCTCCCACGCATAAAACAAAAAGACAAAAACATGAAACCAAAGATTGCTCATAAATAGTCTTAGTCTTCGACGCAATTCTTATGGCAGAGATTACGGCTTTTAAACTCGAAATAATCTGAGGGGGAAAAAAAAAGCAGTGAAAATGAGAAAAATGACGAAAACAAATAAAATGGAAGGAAAACGAAAAAAAAAAACGGGAAAACAAAAAAAAAAAAAAAAGAGAAAAGAAGAAATTGAAAAAGAATAGAAAAAAAAAAGGACAACATTGTTCCTAAGACAGCGTGGAATACACACTATCTTACCTATATCTACTTCCGTAACCCTAATATTAAAAAAAAAAAATAAAAAAAAAAAAAAAAAAAAAAAAAAAAAAAAAAAAACCACCAACACCATAACTAACCATAATACACATTCAAATCAATCAACCCACCTACAACTCAAAATACAACCTATTCTCCCTTCCCTTTAATTACATAATACTTTTATACATAATTTATATATTATATATTCATATTTCTATATATATAATATATATATAAAACTAAAACCAATGTAACAAACTATATACCATATAAATTATATTTATATTTATCTATCTCTCTTCATCTCTCTATATCTATCCTCATATTTCTATCTATTATCTATATATATCTCTCATCTCTCCTCCTACTATATATCTTTATTCTATCTCTTATCTCACTCCCTCTCTCTTCTCTTATTTTATCTTCTTCTCATATTATTTCATTCATCACTATTCTCTCCATTTATTCTTCATTCTACCCCTTTTATCTCTACATTTACCTATATTCTATAATCTTCACTATCATCTATTTCTTTTTTCAATTATTCTCTTTCTATCTTCACTCTATATTCTCTCTCTATCTATATTATCTATCGATATTCTCATATCTTTTTATAATTTTATCATCCTATATCTCTAATACATCTCCTCGTATATTATCTTTTATATATCCTATCTATCTCTAAATTAAACCTCCCCACTATATCTTTATTATAATATTCTTCTATACCAATCCCCACCTCTCTTAACACTATCATTTATAATTCTAATATATATACTATATATTATTAAAATACTATATTCACTATTTATATCGGTACGAAGGGGTTTTTAGAGATCGAAAGTTCGTGAAGGTTTTTTTTTTTTTTTTTAACCAAGATATCAATTTCAACTAATATTTTAATATATCATATCCATTCTATATTCATCATATTATCTTATCTTATTCTCTCTCTCTCTGTATATTATTTCTTATATATATTTACCTCTACTCTATACATCCTCTAGTTTCTTATCTCTCTCTCCTCTCTCTTCTTCACTATTCACTCTCCATCCTTATAACACTCTCCATTTCACTCTTCCCATTTTACCCTATTCTCTCTATCTACTTCCCCCTTCTACCTTTCTCCCTCTCTCTCCCTTTTTCTCCCTATTCCTTCTTTCCCTTATTCACTATCTTTCTATTCCTTACATCTCCACCATCCTTCTTCTCTACAACTCCCACTTAACCATTCTCCCTTTACCTTAAACTCCTTAAACCCTCTTTTTTCTTTCTTTTTTTTTTTCTTTTTTTAATCTTCTCCCTGTTAGTAAAATTGTATATGGAATTGCTTGATTAACTCTAGTCTATTTATAATACTCTATCATTATCTACTTTCAACTATATTTTTCTATATCTCCTCTTTTCAATATACATCTTACATCTATCTTTCTATATATCATCAAATATATTCACCAAATTCTCATCCAATTTTTATTTTATATCTCATATACAAATATATTCCCATATATATTATATACTATATTCTACTATATATTTTAATTTAATCTACTATCTCTCCTCTTTTCCCTATCTCTAATACTCTCTTACTATTTCTATATAAAAATTTCTCTCTTATTTCTATATTTAATCCTAATATCTCTATATAACAACTAAATCTTTATAATATTCTAACCCTCTATATATCTATCATCATTATCTTATTCCTTTTGTCTTCCGTGGCGGAGAAATGTAACCACCCTATAGTGTCGGCTTAAGTGTGTGTTGTGTCCTCACATGTTCTGTCTGTGTGGTTGTGTGTGTGTGTGTGTATGTACTTTAGTTTTAATGTTTCTATTTGTGGTTCGTGTGTCAATTATGTGTTTTGTGTACTTTTATTTCTTATATTCTTCTACATATATACTATTATCTATATTCTCTCTCCACTTCTCCTCCCCTCACTTAACTATCTACATCTATAATCATAACCTACTAAATCTCTCTATTTCTCTCTCTCTTACCCCTATTCTTCTTAATAATTCCCCTATATTCTTCATATTCTTTTTTTAAATCTTCTCTCATTTAATAAACTCACTATCTCTCTATCTATATCTCTTAAATAAAAATAAGATACATTATTTTCACTAAGGTTGTAATAACTTTAAATAATAATTACATACTAACTTTAACTATATATTATAAAATATATATATGCTTATTCAAAATTTTATATAAAATCAATCACTCATTTTATCTTATAATAGTATATTATCTTAATCTTCTTATACAAATAATAAATCAATAAACACTCTATATTATAAATCTATAATTAGTAAAAATAGAACCAATATATTATAAAAGATAAATGGGTGGAAAATATAACATAATTAGTGATGGGATATTGGAAAAACTATAAGAAAGCTATAGATAAAAAAAATATATCTGATCTATTATAAAATCATATATAAATATTATTTTCACATACGCCCCGTAGTATAAGTGGTAGCGATAAAAGAGTAAATATGATAGAGGTGATGTGGGAGGGTGAAGAGGAAAGAAATGGGAGGAAGATATAAGAGGAAAGGGGGGAAAAGAGTAGTGCGAAGAGAAAAGAGAGAGGGAAGGTGAACAGGAAAGGAAGGGAGGGACGAGAAGAGAGAGGAAGGAGAAGATCGAGAGTGAGAGAGAGAGGGAAGGGAGAGAGAGAAGAGAGGTGAGAGGAAGAAAGAGGAGAGAGGAGGAGGGAGGAGTGGGAGAAGAGGAGAGGAAGAGGGGAGAGAAAGAGAGAAAGAAGGAGAGGGAT
>NW_028234444.1:3994459-4002434 GCF_977035675.1 Penaeus japonicus | reverse complement strand
TGTGTGTGTTGGATGGTGTGTGTGTGTGTGTGTGTGTGCATAAACGATATATATATACATATATATATATATTCTATATATATATATATAATATATATATATATATATATATATATACATATATGTATATATATTTATATATGTATATATAGACATACATATATATACATATATGTATATTTAGACATATATATATATATATATATATATATATATATATATATATATATATATATATATACATATATACATATATATACAATATACAATTAAAAAAATAGATTTCAGGGCTAATGAAACGGTCGTTTTCCCTCCGCAGATTTCTCCCTCCACTTCCCTTTAGCCCCAGGCCAAAGCCAAGCCAAAGCAAACAGATACAAGCAAACCAAAGATAAGGCGAGCAAGCAAGCCCCTTAATACACGCGAACCATAATCACATCGACAGCCTCCCACACGCAATTACGAGGGCGGTTAGCATTAGGGAAAATAAATTCCTGTAATCACTTAATTGTTGACTCCTTTAATGCCATTCCCTTCTCGTCTTCGTAATAATGTTGATTGCTTAATTTCTTGAAGTTCGTATCGGCCAAGAATTTCCGGGGACGTGTTTGTGTTGTTTGTGTGTGTGTTTGTTTGTTTGTTTTTGTGTCTGGGGTGTTTGTGTCATGTGTGTTTGTTTGTTGTGTGTTTGTTTGGGGTGTTCGTGTTGCGTTTGTTTGTTTAGGGTTTTCTTTGTTACTTGTACATATAGTATATACTATAATTAATATAATAGATATATATATATTTTATATATATAGATATACTCTTATATATTTGATATATATATATAGATATTATATAATATATATATATATGACATAAGTAACTATATATATATTAAATATTATATATTTACATATAAATATATATATATATATAATATATTATATATAAAATATATATATAATAATATATATTATATATAAATACTATGTGTATATATATATATATATATATATATATAATATATATATACATATACATATATGATACACATATACATATATATAACATATAAGTGTGAGAGCGTGTGTGTGTGTATGGTGTGTATGTGTGATGTTGTGTGTGGGGGTGTGTGTGTGCGTGTGTTTGTTATGTGTTTGTGTGTGTGTGTGGTGTAGATAAATCCCTTCCCAGATAATCAACAGAGGAGGGAGATGGGATGAAGGTGAGAGGGGTAGGAGAGGAGGCCGTGGGGTACATTCACTAATGCTGTACACTTGTCATTTTTTCATGAAAAATTTCCTTATTCATCTATTATCAGTAAGAAAACGCCACACCGAGAGCGGTAAAACAGTTTATTCACCATCGCAACCACATAATAATGGAAATATCCCTCGATAATTGCTTTGTTGGCTTTATCTCGCAAATTGGAAAAAGGAGAGAGGGGGGAGGAAAGGGGAGGAGGGAAGGGGAAGGGGGAGGAAAAGGGAAAAAAGAAAGGGGGGGGAAAGGGGGGGGAGGGAGGAGGAGAAGGGGGGGCGGTGCCGTCAGGGTGCCGGGTTTTTTCATTTTTTTGTTGTATATTTTCATTCCGGATTTTTCTTGTTTCTATTTATTGATTTTTCATGCCTTTTTTTTTTCTTTTTCTTTTTGTTTTTTTGCTTTTGTGTTTTTTTTTTTTATCATTTCATGTTTTGCCTTTGAGGTTTCTAGAACATGAAATCGTTCCTTCCGATAAAGTGCCGAAAAATGAAAACAGTTATAGAACGGCTTTGGAAAATTGGCCACAAAATCTCTGGTTTATGAGACAACGGCCTCAAACGGTTGCATTTTATTTCGCTTTTCTATTTGTTATCCGGGCCCGGAGAAATTAAACTAAAATGCTGTTGTTTTTTATTGTTTGTTTGTATGTTTTTTAAGGGGTGTTTTTTTTTTTTTTCTTTTTTAGGATGGTTTTTTTTTCTTTAACGATGTTTTGAATTAATCTTTCGTATTTAAATCTTGCTATCTTCCTTCTTGTTCTAATATTTATTATTTTTCTTGTTGTTTTTTATTCTTTATTTCGTATTTTGTTTGCTTTCTATTTTTCAGAGATCGTTATTCTTTATATCTATCATTTTTAAGGGAATCTAAGATCTGATAATCTATTTTTCTCTTCTCTCGCAAAGTTCCTTTCTTTTTCTTTTTCTTTTTTTTCTTTCTTTTTTTTGAGAAATGATGAGGGTTTTTTTTCTTATTCTTTTTTTTTTCTTATTCTTCTTGCATCGCGTCCTTCTAGTTCGTAAATAATGTAAATAAGAACATTTTGGATGATTCTTTCCGCCAGTTTGAGTGATAGATAAAGGAAAGTTAATGAAGATTGACAGCTAACATTTATTATTATCCAAATTAACAATTGCCTGTAAGTAATGGACTGATATTAACAATATTGATAAACATATGATTAACAAGTAACTTTAATAATCAACATGAATAATCTATCTTAACTATTAACATTAAAAATCCCCATTAACACTTACACTTACGATGATATCAACATTCAACATTATTATTAAATAAATAATATTCAGGATTAATAATAGCAGGTGACGTATAATTAACATTAAAAATAACATTAACTGTAACAGTGTGACCATTTCAGCATGAATATAAACAAAATACAAAATTAACGTCATTCATAATCAATATTACACAAGTAACATTCATCATTAAGATTAAGAAAGTGAAATTCAAAATTGATATTATAAGTGACTTTCAGAATTAACATTATCTAATGACACCCAGATTCAACATTAACAAGTGATATTCATAACTACCATTAATAAGTGGAATTCATAATTAGCATTAATAATAATAAGTGATAATTCAGAATGAACATCAACAAGTGAAATTCATAATTATCTTTAACAGAGGGGGATTCATTGTAAACATTAAAATTGTGAAACACAGAACTACTATCAAAAAAATAACATTCAGAATGAACACTCACAGTTATCAAGAATATCCTTTTTATAACACGTAATCCCTCAGCACAAGCAACAGGAAATAATCCACCATCATTTTAATAATGTAATGTAATTCTTACGTCATACGCCAGGAAAAACAACTTTAACGAAATTGATGTTTTTTATGGTAATGATAATAGTGATGTTAATGGAATTTGGAATGATGATGATGTGAGAGAGTAAAGAATGGTGATGATGATAGCGGTACTAATGATGATGATGATGGTGATTTTAATGATGTTGACTATACTAATGATGAACGTAATGAGGAGGAGGAGGAGGATAATGACGATAATAATGATATAAGTTATGATAATGATGATAGTGATGTGGTGATTATGAGGATTATGATATGATGGTGATAATGGTGATGATGATGGTGGTGGTGGTGATGGAAATGGTGATAATGATGATATTTTATATGCATTTATTGTACATAGGCATACGAATGAATTATCATTAATCACATAATTTATTTCAAAAGTAAAGAGAGATTAGTAATGTAAAACTAATTAAGAGGTATATGAATTTAAAAAAAAATGTAAATGAGGATCAGCTGAATATAAAAACATTAACTTTTTAAAATATCATAATAGCTTAGGACTGAAAATCTGGCTTACTCAATAATATAAATGTGAGCGTGTGTGTTTACATATAGGTGTATATATGTATATGTATATGTGTATGTATATATACATAATTATATATATATATTCATGTGTGTATATATATATATATATATATATATATATATATATATATATATATATATATATATATATATGTATTATATATGTATATATATATACATGTATATATATATATGATTATATATATATATATATAATATATATATGAATATATATATATAGTTGTGTGTGTGTGTGTGTGTGTGTTGTGTATATATTATATATATATATATATATATATCTAATATCTATATATATCTATTATATATATATATATATACATATATATATTATTATATATATGTATTGTATATGTCTGTATGTATATATATATATATTATATAAATAGATAATATATAGATATATATTCAAATAATATATACATATATATATATAAATAAAAATATTATATATATATATATATTTTATATTTATATATATATATATAATATATATATATATATATATTAAGTATATGTATATGTATATATATATATATATATATATATATATATATATATATATATGTATATTTATATACATGCAGTTATGTATCAATAATGCCGTACAACATACCTCCCTGACCCGAAGGCGAAACTCTGACGGAAAAATAACAATAATGATAATAATATAGATAAAGATAACACAACAAATATCAATAACCATTCTAAAGAAAGAGATAAACGCATTTCAAAAAGCAATAACTTTACATCCTCTCCTTAGATTTATTTCCTGTGCCTTTAGATCTAAGAGGACAAGGATAATGCATGCGTGTGTGCTCTTCCCCAACGCTCCCGTAGCTGCAACAATATTTCAACGGCAGATTACGGCCTTTCCGGTATGGCTTAACGATGATGGGTGGTCGACGGAACCTGAAGGCACTCTTGAAGCGCGGCCGGAGATGGGGTGGGCGGAGTAGGGGTGGGGTTAGGGGTGGGGTGCGGGGGTGGGGATGGAGGTGGGTGCGGGGGTGGAGGTGGGTGGGGGGTGGGTGGGTGCGGGGGTTGGGGGTGGGAGTGGGGGTGCGGGGTGGGGTGCGGGGGTGGAGGTGGGAGTGGGGGTGGGGGTGAGGAAGGTTTGAAGGGGGGAGATGAACGAGAGAGGATATTCACTTGTGTTTGTGTGTGTGTATGAGTGAGTGCATGCATTCATACATACACACACACACACACACACATATGTACATATATATATAAATATATATGTACTGTATATATATATATATAGTATATATATATATATATATATAATTTATATATATATATATATTATATATATATATAAAATATATATATATATATATTATATATATATTGTGTAGTGTGTGTGTGTGTGTGTGTGTGTGTGTGTGTGTGTGTGTGTGTGTGTGTGTATTGTATATATATTATGAATATATAAAATATATACATATATATATATATAAATATATATATATATATATATTATATATATAGTATATATATATATATTATAACGAGAGAGAGAGAGATCGAAGAGGAGGTGAGAGAGAATCAGTAGAGAAAAACAAACATCAATTCAGATAAAACGTAGAGAGAGACTAAGGAAAACAGACAGAGAAATAGAGAGAAAAATAGTCAGAATCATACAAATAGAAGAGGTAAAGAGAGTGGTATCGACTATTCCCTATTTGCAGCGAGCACACGGAACACTAATGCACAGAACCAAACACCCCAAAGATATATGATACTTCATGTGTGATTATTATTTTATTCTGCAACAAGGGGAATGTTGTAATATACATTGTACATCCGCCTTCTGGAAGTGTATTAATGTTGATTCTATCCTTGTACTTGTTGTATGGGTTAGTCTTGTGAATATTATCACTATTGTTGCAACATTATCATCATCATCATTATTGTTACTCTTGATGTTGTTGTTGTTGTAGACATAATTATCATCGTTTATAATAATCATCATCATTATCATAATCATCATCAATATAATCATCATATCTATTACAATCACCATCATTATCAACATTATTATTAAATTATCATCATCGCTACTGTTATCATTTTTATGAACATTAATATAGTTAATATCTATCATTATCCATATAATGATTTTTCTTATCATTATTATAATCATCATCATTGTCGTCTATCCTTATCCATCTTCCCTCAACTCCATCATCCTTATAATTCACGATAGATAGATAGATAGATAGATAGATAGATAGATAGATAGTAGATGGATAGATAGACAGATAAACGAAACACGTCCCTGTCGACGCTTATCATCATCATCTTTTACGATAGAGAAATAGATAGATAGATAGATAGTTTAGATAGACAGATAAACAAAACACATCCCTGTCGACGCGTATCATCTTTATTATTTACGATAGATAGATAGATAGATAGATAGAAAAAACATACAGAGAGACAGGCAAGCTGATACATCCATGCATAGATATGCACATCATCATCATCATCATAATCATTGTCACTTACAATAGATAGATAGATAGATAGATAGGCAGACAGACAAAAACAAACAGAGAGACTAACAAGTTAATACACCCACTCAAATAAACAATAATATCAACAACACAATAAATATCAATAATAGACAATATCAAATAGACATATCAATAATACAATAAATATCAATAATAACTAATATACAAAATATCAAATACCCCTTTTTATAAATAACCATATATACATATCTATCTACCCCTTTTTTCACGTAATAACCTGGTGCCGAAGAGCCATTTACTGAAGGGAACTAAAAAAAAGGGAAAAGGGGGGAGGGGAGAGGGGGAGGGGGGGAAGCCAATGGTAATCCAAAAGTCAACCGGTAATTTTTAAGTTAAAGCAGAACCGATATTACTGGGGAATGGCGGATCAATATTACATACTGAAGGAAGGAGGGGGGTGGGGGGGAGTGGGGGGAGCGGGGAGGGGAAGAGTAGGGGGAAAAAGTGGGATAAGGGGAGTGGGGAGGGAAGAGAAGGGGAGGAGGGAGTGGGGAGGAAGTGAGAAGGGGGAGGAGGGGAGTGGGTGAGAGGAATAAGTATAGGGGAGTGAGGGAGGGGGAAAGAGGGGGCGTAGGGGGACGTGGGGAGGGGAATAAGAAAAGTGTTAGGGGGGAACTGAGGGGGTGGGGATAGGGTGAGAGGGGGAGACGAAGGGATAGAAGAGTAGGGGGAAAAAGGGGGATGGGGGCAATGGGGAGGGGGGATAGGGGTGGTGGGGAGGGGAAGAGTAAGGGAAGTGGGAGAGGGGGAAAGAGGGGGATAGGGGGAGTGGGGAGAGGAAGAGTAGGGGGTGGAGGGCAGAGGGGGATAGGGGAGTGGGGAGGGGAAGAGTAGGGGGAGGGGGATAGGAGGAGTGGGGGAGGGGGACAGGGGGAGTGGGGAGGAGAGATAAGGGAAGGACGAGGGAGTAGGGAGATAGGGGAAGGAGGGAGGAGAGGAGAAGGAAGGGGTAGTGGGAGGAAAGAGGTGGGAATTCTGAAGAGAGAGAAAAAAAAAGTGGGAGGGGGGGGGAATGGATAGCTCCACTAGTGCTGGAGTTCAGTGATATATGTTCACGCACAGAGAGAGGGGAGAGGGAGGGTTGGTGCGGGGGGAAGGGGGGGGGGAGAAGGAGAGCGAGAAAGGGGGGATTGTAGGAGGTGAAGAAAGGGATGATAGGAGATAGAGAGGGGGGTGGATGGAGGAGAGAGACGACGGGAAAGAGAAAAGAAGAGAAAAGATAAGTGAGGGAGGGAATAAGAAAAAATAAAGAACGGAAGAGAATGAGAAGGAAGAGGAGAGAGATATAGACTGAGGGGATGAATAAAAGAAGACAAAGAGAGGGAAAGAGGGAGGGGGGGCAGAGAAAGCGAGAGAGAGAGAGAGAGAGAGAGAAAGAGAGAAAGCGTGAGAGTAAGTTAATGTGAGAGAAAGAAATGAGCGACCAAGAGAGAAAAATAACAGGAGTACAACTGGAATCCAATAAATACCTTAATCTAACAAATAAAAAAAAAATAAAGAAAAAAAAATAAAGAATAAAGAAAAAAAAATAAGTTATTCAAAAATAAATCAACAAATAAAAAAAAATAGATATACATGATTAGAACAAAAGTCACATACATACACATAAGACGCCCACTTCAACCCAGCTCTTACACGCCCACCAACTCTTAACTTTTGCAACCAATGACTTGCAACCGCTGCAGGAAGGACTTAAGATTCCCACTGCAAGCGGCTGGGATAGAGTACTCGACATGGAATAATGGGCCAATTACTAACTCTTACACTGATTTTTTTTTTTTTTTTTTTTTTTA
>NW_028234444.1:3964459-3969459 GCF_977035675.1 Penaeus japonicus | reverse complement strand
TTTTAATGTTAAATCATCTCTTGCAAAGGAGTGACATGAGTTTTTGGCAAATATGGCAGTGCCTCCACTTACGCGTGTTACATTATTGGTATACTTAGTGTAATTTGGGATGTTGTAAAGATGTTGGATATCATCAGTTAATTTCGTTTCGCATAAGCAGATAGCATCTAAATTAAATTTAAATGGTGCAATGCATTCCGTCAGAAATTCATCAAAATGTTCTGGTAGACTATGGATATTATAGGCTAGGACTGAATACAAAGGCTGTTGGTTTGACTCGTGATTGAGAGATTCAGGAAAAACATATTTACAATTCTGAAAGTTAAGTACACTTAGAAAATCATTTTGAGATACTGAGTCATCATGACTGCCTTTGTTTTCATTACAGTTTTCAAGGTTCATGTTATCAAGTACATTGAAAGGAATGGTAGAGTTAAGAGAGGTAGTATTGAAGATGGCATTATATAACTCATCGTCATTTACATTAGAAAATGGAAAAATATTGTGGTAGAACATAATTCAGATGATCTTTATCTATTGTAAGAAAACAAGTAATTCATGAGAGCATTAACATGCCTGGTAATAGGAGGGAGGCTTCCTTGGGCGCGTTCCTTGTACGTCGGGGTTTGAAGGGCAGGCTGATGAATGTCCGTTAGCAGAACTCATAGTGTCAGGAGGTACTTGCGAGGTTAAGGGGCCTGGCGCTGCGAGTGATGTTCTGGGGGTTGGGGACATTACTGGAAATTCGCCGAAAGAATTTACTTCGGGATATCTTCTCGGTGGTGGGGTAGCAGGTTCGTCCCGAGGTGAAGTGGTGGTGGGCTGAGCATTTTGCGGATATTGCTTCAGTGGTCGTCCGGGAGGGGTCGGTTCTTTCACTACCAGAGTCCTGTAGTTGAAGAATGCACGTTTTCCTTGTTTACGTGCTTCCTTTAAGGCGTCTAGTTGCTGGCGTCTTATTTCCATCGTTCCTGGGCACAAGTCCTCGTTGACGTAGATATTGGTGCCGGTTAAGTTACGCCGTTGCTGGAATACAGCTTCACGATCTTGGTATCGCGAGAACTTGACTACAATATCTCGTGGTTTGTAGTAATTCTGTTTGCCAACTCGGTGCGCTCGTTCGAGGTCGGGTGAGATGTTGAAGCGATCTCGTAGGAGCTGTGTCACCTTCCTTTGGGATTGTTCCCAAGTCTCATTTGGTGTTTCCGAAATGCCACTGATTCGCAAGTTGTTACGTCGGCTCTGGTCTTCGATGTAGTCTGCACGGTCGGTCATCTTGGAGTTTTCTTGTTTAAGTAGATTTAAATTTCTTGACATAGAAGATAAATCTGATTGCAGTGATGCATTTTTATTTGAGACATCAGAAAATTTTTGCTTCATGTCAGTGAGTTCATTTTGAGTAAACTCAAGGCTGGTAATGATGTCGGCCATTTTGGTGTTAATTTCTTTTAATTCCCTCTCATGTGCACTCCTCATATTGTTTAAGGCGTCATTAAAGAATTTCTTTTGAGCTTCAAGTTGCGCGTTCATTTCCTGGCGCGTCAGAGTGGTGGGTGAGGCGCGCTGGGCGCCTGGATTGGCGGGCCGCATTGTTCTGGGTCACGTGACTTGCGTTCGCGGGCAAGCTAGGTGCGCTGGGCAAGCTGGGTCAGCCTCAGGCTACTACAGGTCTCACTGCGCATGCGCAAGATTTGAAAAAATTGGCGAGGTGGGCGGGGCGGTGAGCTTTCAATTTTCAACACCAGAATATGACAAAGTCCAGCACTTTTACGATTTAAATTTCTGCTTTTCACAATCACTGTTAACTTACAGTGGTCTCTAGTGATTCTGGTGTGTCTGTAGGCCGTATATCCAACAAAAGCACAAGATAATGAGGAGCTACTCTCTGACGTGCGCGTACGCACAGAGAAGGGAAGGAGGGGAAAGGGGGGGGAGGGGGTAGAGAGGGTTGAGATAAACAGTTTATTTCAATCTTTGTTGACGATGGTGAGGGAGGGGGAGGGGGTAGAGAGGGTTGAGATAAACAGTTTATTTCAATCTTTGTTGACGATGGTGAGGGAGGGGGGGGGGAGGGGGTAGAGAGGGTTGAGATAAACAGTTTATTTCAATCTTTGTTGACGATGGTGAGGGAGGGGGAGGGGGTAGAGAGGGTTGAGATAAACAGTTTATTTCAATCTTTGTTGACGATGGTGAGGGAGGGGGGGGGGGAGGGGGTAGAGAGGGTTGAGATAAACAGTTTATTTCAATCTTTGTTGACGATGGTAGGGGGGAGGGGGTAGAGAGGGTTGAGATAAACAGTTTATTTCAATCTTTGTTGACGATGGTAGGGGGGAGGGGGGAGAGAGGGTTGAGATAAACAGTTTATTTCAATCTTTGTTGACGATGGTGGAGGGGGGGGGGGGTAGAGAGGGTTGAGATAAACAGTTTATTTCAATCTTTGTTGACGATGGTGGAGGGGGGGGGGGGTAGAGAGGGTTGAGATAAACAGTTTATTTCAATCTTTGTTGACGATGGTGGTGGGGGGGGGGGGGGGAGGGGGTAGAGAGGAAAGGGAGAAGAGAAGGGAGAAAAGGAAGAGGTTGAGATAAACAGTTTATTTTTTTATTTCAATCTTGTTGACGATGGTGGAGGGTGAGGGGAGGGGGTAGAGAGGGTTGAGAGAGGAAAGAAAGGTTGATGGGGGGTGGGATTGGTAGGGGGGGGCGGGGAGGGGGGGGGGGGGGTTAAACAGTTTATTTCAATCTTTGTTGACGATGGTGAGGGGGGGGGGGGGGGGGGGGGGGGTAGAGAGGGTTGAGATAAACAGTTTATTTCAATCTTTGTTGACGATGGTGGAGGGGGGGGTGGAGGTGGTAGAGAGGGTTGTGATAAACAGTTTATTTCAATCTTTGTTGATAGTGGTGAGGGAGGGGGTGGAGGGGGTAGAGAGGGTTGAGATAAACAGTTTATTTCAATCTTTGTTGACAGTGGTGGAACAAGGGGGGGGGGGGGGGGTGCGTGTTTGGAGGGGGTTAGAGAGGGTTGAGAGAAACAGTTTATTTCAATCTTGGTGGACGGGTGTAGGGGGGGAAGGGTATAGGGGGGGGGGGGTGGGGGGGGGGGGGGGGGGGTAGGGGAGGGGGGGGGGGGTGTGGGGGTGGGGTGGTGGGGGGGGGGGGGGTGGGGGGGGGGGGGGGGGGGGGGTGTGGAGGGGGGGGGGGGGGGGTGGTGGGGGGGGAGGAGAAAGGGGTAGGGGGGGGGTGGGTGGTGGGGGAGGGGGGGGGGGGGGTGGGGGGGGGGGGGTGGGGGGGGGGGGGGGGGGTGGGAGGGGGGGGGGGGGTGGTGGGGGGGGTATGGGATGGGGTTGGGGGGGTGGAGCGGGGGGGGGGGGGGGGTGGGGGGGGGGGGGGGGGGGGGGGGGGGGGGTGGGGGGGGGGGAGGGGGGGGAGGTGGGGGGGGGGGGGGGGGGGGAGATGTGGTGGGGGAGCGGGGGGGGAGAGGGGGGGGGGGGGGGGGGGGGGGGAAGGGGGGGTGGGGGGGGGGGGGGGGGGGGGGGGGGGGGGGTGGGGGTGTGGAGGTGGGGGGGGGGGGGGGGGGGGGGGGGGGGGGGGGGGGGGGGGGGGTGGGGGGGGGGGGGGCCGGGGGGCGGGGGGGGGGGTAGGGGGGGGGTGGAGGGATGGGGGGGGGGGGGGGGGGGGGGGAGGGGGGGGGGGGGGGGGGGGGGGGTGGAGGGGGGGGGGGGGAGGGTGTGGGGGGGTGGGGTGTTTGGGTCGGGGGGGGGGGGGGGGGAGGGGGGGGGGGCGGGGGGGGGGGGGGGGGGGAGGTGGGGGGGGGGGGGGGTGGGGGTGGGGGGTTTTTTGGGGGGGGGGGGGGGGAGGGGGGGGGGTGGGGGGGGGGGGGGGTGGGGGGGGGGTGGAGGGGGGGGGGGGTGGGGGGGGGGGGGGGGGGGGGGGGGGGTGGTGGGGGTGGGGGGGGGGGGTGGGGGGGGGGGGGGGGGGGGGGGGGGTGGGGGGGGGGGGGGGGGGGGGGGGAGGGGGGGGGGGGGGCGGGGGGGAGTGGTTGGGGGGGGGGGGGGGGGTGTGGTTGGTGGTTAGTAGAGAGGGGGGGGGGTAAAGGTTTGAGATAAACAGTTTATTTCAATCTTTGTTGACGATTAGCGTGGAGGGGGGGTGAAGGGGGGTAGAGAGGGTTGAGATAAACAGTTTATTTCAATCTTTGTTGACGATGGTGGAGGGGGGAGGGGGTAGAGAGGGTTGAGATAAACAGTTTATTTCACTCTTTGTTGACAGTGGTGGGGGGGGGGGTTGGAGGGGGTAGAGAGGGTTGAGATAAACAGTTTATTTCAATCTTTGTTGACGATGGTGGAGGGGGGGGGGGGGGAGAGAGGGTTGAGATAAACAGTTTATTTCAATCTTTGTTGACGGTGGGGGGGGGGGGGGGGGGGGAGAGAGGGTTGAGATAAACAGTTTATTTCAATCTTTGTTGACGATGGTGGAGGGGGGAGGGGGTAGAGAGGGTTGAGATAAACAGTTTATTTCAATCTTTGTTGACGATGGTGGAGGGGGGGGGGGTAGAGAGGGTTGAGATAAACAGTTTATTTCAATCTCTGTTGCCGGTGGGGGGGGAGGGGGTGAAGGGGGTAGAGAGTTTTGAGATAAACAGTTTATTTCAATCTTTGTTGACAGTGGGGGGGGGGGGGTAGAGAGGGTTGAGATAAACAGTTTATTTCAATCTTTGTTGACGGTGGGGTGGAGGGGAGGGGTGGGGGGGGAGAGGGCTTCAGGGAAAGAGTTAAGAGCTGCTGAGAGTCGAGAGCTTGTTAAGACTTACTAAGACTTCCTCTTGGGAGAAGGAAGTGAAAAAAAAAAGAAGTTCGAGGCGCGCACCGACTCGGGAAGACAGCTTGCATCTCAAAGGGGATTGAATTCTCTTTATCGTTTGTTTAGATTCCATATCCGACTGGATTGTCGATTTCAGGAATGATCAGTATTATAGGATTGCTGGTATTGATGTTTCGATTT
>NW_028234444.1:3958955-3961859 GCF_977035675.1 Penaeus japonicus | reverse complement strand
TTAATGATAATAATAATGATGTCAATGATAATAATGATTAACAGCAACATTATCAACAATAACTTCAATGGTTAAAAATGAAAATAATGAAAATGATAGTGATGATGGTAATGATAATGATAACGCGCATGATGTTCTATGAGTTTTATGAGAGGCCTGAAATAAGAAGGCAAATCAATTTCCAGTACAAGGAGAAGGGAATCCCAGAACATAATTCTAAGAAATCTGGAAAAAAGAAAATGATTAAACTTACCAAGATGAATTAGCATGATTTAATTAAGAGGGCGATGTTTTGCTTAACCGGAAAACGTTACCGTGATGGCGGTATTTCTGATTGTAAGATTGTGTGAGGAGTATATAGTATGTTTACATATGATATTGAGTAAATCAATATGTAAACATACTATATGATCCTCATAGACATGTCGTTTTGCTACAGGGACCAAGACTTATGGCTCTGGTAGCAAAAAAAAAAAAAAAAAAAAAAAAAAAAAAACGATAATAATAATAATAATAATAATAATAAATAAATAAATAAATAAATAAATGAAACGGAGCTGTGCCGGGGGAAATGTTTCTGTGTTGGCGGGACCGCACAATAGGTCGGTTAAACAGAAGTCTTCTCGGGAGAGCGTCGTGGCACTGGATGCCATGACAGGATCGGAATAATTATGAAAATTATGGTAAACCGAGATTTGGTAAAAATAAGAAACCGAATCTTGTCCTCAAATGGTTTATTTTCTTCAACAGAGAAACAGCTGATTAGCCAGGATTGGTTTAGTAAAGGATGAACCACGTAGTTTAAGATAAAAAAAAAATCATAAGAAATATCTTGAGGAATTATCTGTATAAACAAATTACCTTCTATAATGTGATGATAAATAAGACACTTTAGAATACGATTTATATGAATAATTACACATCATAATGCGAAAAATAATCTTCGCACATATACTTGTTAAAAAAAAATGGGAAATGGGGTTATATAGATAGAAAAAAAATAGTCAGCGAAAAATGAGAGGAAAATTGAGCCACAGGGGACAACACTCCCACTGACTTACACTGATTCCAAAGCCTGATGTATTTCACTGCTCTGATCACGTGAGAGTGGGAAAAAAATAATAATTAAAAAAAAAATGATAATAATAACAGTAATATGGAAAAAAATAATATAGTAAGAAGAATGATAATAAGAATAACGAGGATGATTATTAAGATGAAGATAATGATGATTATGGCGATGAGGATGAAATCAATAATAACGATAATGACAACAATAGTAGAAAATAATCATTTGCAACGAACAACCTAGCTAACGAGACGCGAACCCTGGTCGCTTGAACGGGAGATACGCACGCTATCGACTGGGCTATCCGAGCCCTATTGCAAATGCAACATTGAATGGATTTAAAGCACCAAGTAGGTGTGGCTAAGGGCACCAGGGATCTCTCTCCTCTTTCGCTCTCTCTCTCTCTCTCTCTTTTTCTCCCTCTCTTCCCTTTCTCTCTCTCCCTCGCTCTTTTTCTCTCGCACACTGACAATTATAAAATATAATAGCAACGATGACAATGATAATAATAATAATAATGATAATAATAATGAAAAGGGTAATCCTAATATTAATGAATAGTTAAATTGATAGTATCAAGAGATGATGTTAATGATAATAATAAAAGAATACTGAAAATGATAGTCATAAAAAAAACATTAGATAAGACAATGATTATGATGGTGATGATTATGATTATCGTTATTATTTTTATCATTTTTGGATGATGATAATGATGTTAAAGATGATGATGATGATAATGATGATGATGATAATGTTGATGATAATGATGATAATAAGGACGATGATAATGATGATGATAATGATGATGATGACAATGATGATGAATGATGGTGATGATAATAATGATGATAATAATGGTGTTGATACGGATGTGAATAATAGTGAAATGATTAAAGTAGTGATATTTAAATGAATACAAACAATGACAATAACATTTACAATTATAATAACACCAACAACGACTACAATAATATAATGATATAATATAATAATAATCATAGTAATGATGATCATAGAAATAATAAAAACTGCTGATAATGATCATAGTGATGTTTAAATTCACATCAAAATTGATAATAACACAACTATCATTAATAGTAACAACAACAATGAAAATATTGATAATGATAACATAAGCAAAATATAATGATGATAATGATAGTAATGATAATGATGATTATGATAGTTAAAACCTACAATGATATTGATAAGGATAATGCAAAGAACATCACTAATGGTAATAAAAATGAGAATAGATAATAATAATAACAATAATTATTAATGAAAATAATAAAGCCGATAGTAATAGTAACAAAAACAATGACAATATTAATAATGCTAACACCAGTAAAATATAATGATGAAAAAGATGATAATTATTAATGAAAATAATTATTAATGAAAATAATAAAGCCGATAGTAATAGTAACAAAAACAATAATAATATTAATCATTATAACACCAGCACAATATAATGATGAAAATGATGATAAAAATCATAGTGAGAATAGCAATATTAATGATGATAATAGTCATTATAATGATACTAATGATGATGATGATAATAGTAAAAACGATAATTTTAAAAACAATATTGGGAGCTCTGATTAATGATAATGATAATAATGATTAACAGCAACAGTATCAACAATAACTTCAATGGTAAAAATGAAAATAATGAAAATGATAATGATGATGGCAATGATAATGATAATGAGGATAACATTCTCTCTCTCTCTCACTCCTTCCCTCCCTCCCTCCTTCTCTTTCTCTCTCTCTCTCTCGCTCTCTTGCTATCCCTCCCTCCCCTCTCTCTCACTTCTTCCCTCTCT
>NW_028234444.1:3948955-3953955 GCF_977035675.1 Penaeus japonicus | reverse complement strand
TCTCTCTCTCTCTCTCTCTCTCTTCTCTCCTCTCTCTCTCTCTCTCTCCCTCTTCTCTCTCATTCTCTCTCTCTCTCTCTCTCTCTCTCTCTCTCTCTCTCTCTCTCTCTCTCTCTCTCTCTCTCTCTCTCTCTCTCTCTCTCTCTCTCTCTCTCTCTCTCTCTCTCTTTCTCTCTCTATTTGTCTCCCTCTCTCCCCTTTCCCTCTCTTTTTCTCCTTCTTTCTCGCTCTCGCTCGCTCTTTTTCTCTCGTTCTCTCACTCGCACACTGATAATTATAAAAAGATAATAGCAACGATGACAATGATAATGATGATAATCATAATGAAAAGGAGAATCCTTAACATAAATATTGAAAATGATAACCATAGAAAATAGATAAAATGATGATAATATTGACAATAAGGATAATGATAGTGGTGATGATTATGATTATCGTTATTATTTTTATCATTATCTTCATCATTATTTGGATGATGATAATGATGTTAATGATGATGATGATGATACTAATGATGATGTTAAATGGTGATGATTATAAAGAAAAAAGACTACAATAATGATGATGATAATTATAAAAACAATATCAACAATAGTATAATAATCATCATAGTAATGATGAAAATATATATAATAAAAACAGCTGATAATGGTCATAGTGATGTTAAATTCATAAAAACTGACAACCATCTTTAAGGATAACATTAACAATGAAAATATTAAAACCAGTTGTCGTAGTAAGAACAACAATGACAATATTAATAATGATAACATAAGCAAAATATAATGATGGTATGGATGATAATGATAAGGATGATTATGATATTAAAAACCTACAATGATATTGATAAGGATAATGCAAAGAACATCACTAATGGTAATAAAAATGAGAATAGATAATAATGGTAATAATTATTAATGAAAATAATAAAGCCGATATTAATAGTAACAACAACATGACGATATTAATAATAGTAACACCAGCAAAATATAATGATAAAAATGATAATAATAATGATAGTGATAATATCAATGATGATAATAGCCATTATAATGATACTAATGATGATGAAAATAATAGTAAAAACGAAAATGTTAAAAACAAAATTGTTAGTTCTGATTAATGATGATAATAATAATGATAATGATTAACAGCAACAGTATCAACAATAACATCAATGATAATAATGAAAACAATGAAAATGATAATGATGATGAGAATAATAATGATAATGAGGATAGCAATGATGATAACAATAATAAAATCAAAATGAGTAATTCTGGAGGTGATAATGACGATAATAATGGTAATGAGAGTGATAAAGACAATAATGATTAACAACAACATTATCAACAACATCAGTGATAAAAATGAAAATAATGAAAATGATAATGATGATGATTATGATAATAGGAAGGGAAACAATGATGATAATGATAGAAAAGAAAATTGAAATACGATAGCAATAATGATGATGATGATAATGATGAAAATGACAATATTAGTTATGACGTTAATAAAGATCAATTGTTCATTACAATAATGGCATTAATGATAATGTAGAAACCTGCAATAATGATAATAAAAAAAATAAAAATATTGCAACTTAATGACCTAACTAACGAGACGCGAACCCTGGTCGCTTGAACGGGAGATACGCACGCTATCGACTGGGCTATCCGAGCCCTATTGCAAATGCAACAGTGAATGGATATAAAGCAAGAAATAAGTGTGGCTAAGGACATCAGGGATCTCTCTCTCTCTCTCTCTCTCTCTCTCTCTCTCTGCCTCTCTCTCTCTCTCTCTCTCTCTCTCTCTCTCTCTCTCTCTCTCTTTCTCTTTCTCTCTCTCTATTTTTCTCTCTTGTCTCTCTCATTTTTCTCTATTTCTCTCTGTTTCTTTCTCTCTCTCTCATTCTCTCTCTTCCTCTCTCTTTCGTTCTCTTTTTCTCTCTCTTTCTCTCTCTCTCTCTGTTTCTCTCTTTCCTTCTCTTTCTTTCTCTCTCTCTCTCTCCATTCCTCCCCTCCTTTCTCTATTTCTCCCTCTCTCCCCTTTCCCTCTCTTTTTCTCCTTCTTTCTCGCTCTCGCTCGTATTTTTCTCTCGTTCTCTCACTCGCACACTGATAATTTTAAAAGATAATAGCAACGATAGCAATGATAATGATGATAATGAAAATTAAAAGGATAATCCTAACGTAAATATTGAAAATTATAACCATAGAAAATAGATAAAATGATGATAGTATTAACAATAAGGATAATGAAATATTAGTTATGACGTTAATAAAGATCAATTGTTCATTACAATAATGGCATTAATGATAATGTAGAAACCTGCAATAATGATAATAAAAAAAATAAAAATATTGCAACTTAATGACCTAACTAACGAGACGCGAACCCTGGTCGCTTGAACGGGAGATACGCACGCTATCGACTGGGCTATCCGAGCCCTATTGCAAATGCAACATTGAATGGATTTAAAGCAAGAAATAAGTGTGGCTAAGGACATCAGGGATCTCTCTCTCTCTCTCTCTCTCTCTCTCTCTCTCTCTCTCTCTCTCTCTCTCTCTCTCTCTCTCTCTCTCTCTCTCTCTCTCTCTCTCTCTTTCTTTCTCTTTCTCTCTCTCTATTTTTCTCTCTTTGTCTCTCTCTATTTTTCTCTCTTTCTCTCTCTCTCTTTCTCTCTCTCTCTCTCTCTCTTTTTCTCTTTTTCTTTCTCTCTCTCTCTCTCTCTCTGCCCCCCCCCCTCTCTCTCTCACTCTCTCTTTCTCTCTATTTCTCTCTCTCTCTCTCTCTCTCTCTCGATTTCTCTCCCCCTCCCTTTCTCTATTTGTCTCCCTCTCTCCCCTTTCCCTCTCTTTTTCTCCTTCTTTCTCGCTCTCGCTCGTATTTTTCTCTCGTTCTCTCACTCGCACACTGATAATTTTAAAAGATAATAGCAACGATAGCAATGATAATGATGATAATGAAAATTAAAAGGATAATCCTAACGTAAATATTGAAAATGATAACCATAGAAAATAGATAAAATGATGATAGTATTAACAATAAGGATAATGATAGTGGTGATGATTATGATTATCGTTATTATTTTTTTCATTATCTTCATCATTATTTGGATGATGATAATGATATTAATGATGATGATGATGATAATGATGATGATAATAATGATAATGATGATGATTGTAAAGAAAAAAAGACTTCAATAGTGATGATGATAATTATAAAAACAATAATAACAATAGTATAATAATCATCATAGTAATGATGAAAATAAATATAATAAAAACAGCTGATAATGGTCATAGTGATGTTAAATTCATAAAAACTGACAACCATCTTTAAGGATAACATTAACAATGAAAATATTAAAACCAGTTGTCGTAGTAAGAACAACAATGACAATATTAATAATGATAACATAAGCAAAATATAATGATGGTATGGATGATAATGATAAGGATGATTATGATATTAAAAACCTACAATGATATTGATAAGGATAATGCAAAGAACATCACTAATGGTAATAAAAATGAGAATAGATAATAATGGTAATAATTATTAATGAAAATAATAAAGCCGATATTAATAGTAACAACAACATGACGATATTAATAATAGTAACACCAGCAAAATATAATGATAAAAATGATAATAATAATGATAGTGATAATATCAATGATGATAATAGCCATTATAATGATACTAATGATGATGAAAATAATAGTAAAAACGAAAATGTTAAAAACAAAATTGTTAGTTCTGATTAATGATGATAATAATAATGATAATGATTAACAGCAACAGTATCAACAATAACATCAATGATAATAATGAAAACAATGAAAATGATAATGATGATGGTAATAATAATGATAATGAGGATAGCAATGATGATAACAATAATAAAATCAAAATGAGTAATTCTGGAGGTGATAATGACGATAATAATGGTAATGAGAGTGATAAAGACAATAATGATTAACAACAACATTATCAACAACATCAGTGATAAAAATGAAAATAATGAAAATGATAATGATGATGGCAATGATAATAATAGGAAGGGAAACAATGATGATGAGGATAGAAAAGAAAATTGAAATACGATAGCAATAATGATAATGATGATAATGATGAAAATGACAATATTAGTTATGACGTTAATAAAGATCAATTGTTCATTACAATAATGGCATTAATGATAATGTAGAAACCTGCAATAATGATAATAAAAAAAATAAAAATATTGCAACTTAATGACCTAACTAACGAGACGCGAACCCTGGTCGCTTGAACGGGAGATACGCACGCTATCGACTGGGCTATCCGAGCCCTATTGCAAATGCAACATTGAATGGATTTAAAGCACCAAGTAGGTGTGGCTAAGGGCACCAGGGATCTCTCTCCTCTATCGCTCTCTCTCTCTCTCTCTCTCTCTCTCTCTCTCTCTCTCGCTCTTTTTTTCTCTCTCTCCTCCCGTCTCTCCCCCCCCTCTCTCTTTTTCTTGCTTTCTCTTTTTTTTTTCTCTCTCTCTCTCTAACTTTCTCTCTCTCTCTCTCTCTCTCTCTCTCTCTCTCTCTCTCTCTCTCTCTCTCTCTCTCTCTCTCTCTCTCTCTCTCTCTCTCTCTCTAACACACTCTCTCTCTCTCTCGAACACACTCTCTTTCTCTCTCTCTCCGTAACCCCCTCCGTCTGTCTCTCTATCTCTACCTCCCTTACTCTCACACACATACATACAGAGAAAGGGAGGAGAGAGAGAGAGCGAGAGAGAGAGAGGCAAAGAGATTGAGAGAGAAAAAGGGAGACAGAGAGATAGAGATAGAAACGGAGAGAGACGGAGAGAGAGAGAGAGAGAGAGAGAGAGAGAGAGAGAGAGAGAGAGAGAGAGAGAGAGAGAGAGAGAGAGAGAGAGAGAGAGAGAGAGAGAGAGAGAGAGAGAGAGAGAGAGAGAGAGAGAGAATTAGATAGATAGATAGAGAGGCAGAGAG
>NW_028234444.1:3938955-3946455 GCF_977035675.1 Penaeus japonicus | reverse complement strand
GGTCATTAAGTTGCAATATTTTTATTTTTTTTATTATCATTATTGCAGGTTTCTACATTATCATTAATGCCATTATTGTAATGAACAATTGATCTTTATTAACGTCATAACTAATATTGTCATTTTCATCATTATCATCATCATCATTATTGCTATCGTATTTCAATTTTCTTTTCTATCATTATCATCATTGTTTCCCTTCCTATTATCATCATTGCCATCATCATTATCATTTTCATTATTTTCATTTTTATCACTGATGTTGTTGATAATGTTGTTGTTAATCATTATTGTCTTTATCACTCTCATTACCATTATTATCGTCATTATCACCTCCAGAATTACTCATTTTGATTTTATTATTGTTATCATCATTGCTATCCTCATTATCATTATTATTACCATCATCATTATCATTTTCATTGTTTTCATTATTATCATTGATGTTATTGTTGATACTGTTGCTGTTAATCATTATCATTATTATTATCATCATTAATCAGAACTAACAATTTTGTTTTTAACATTTTCGTTTTTACTATTATTTTCATCATCATTAGTATCATTATAATGGCTATTATCATCATTGATATTATCACTATCATTATTATTATCATTTTTATCATTATATTTTGCTGGTGTTACTATTATTAATATCGTCATGTTGTTGTTACTATTAATATCGGCTTTATTATTTTCATTAATAATTATTACCATTATTATCTATTCTCATTTTTATTACCATTAGTGATGTTCTTTGCATTATCCTTATCAATATCATTGTAGGTTTTTAATATCATAATCATCCTTATCATTATCATCCATACCATCATTATATTTTGCTTATGTTATCATTATTAATATTGTCATTGTTGTTCTTACTACGACAACTGGTTTTAATATTTTCATTGTTAATGTTATCCTTAAAGATGGTTGTCAGTTTTCATGTGAATTTAACATCACTATGACCATTATCAGCTGTTTTATTATATTTATTTTCATCATTACTATGATGATTATTATACTATTGTTATTATTGTTTTTATAATTATCATCATCATTATTGTAGTCTTTTTTCTTTATAATCATCATCATTTTATCATCATCATTATCATTATTATCATCATCATCATCATCATTAACATCATTATCATCATCCAAATAATGATGAAGATAATGATAAAAATAATAACGATAATCATAATCATCACCACTATCATTATCCTTATTGTTAATACTATCATCATTTTATCTATTTTCTATGGTTATCATTTTCAATATTTACGTTAGGATCATCCCTTTCATTATCATTACTATCATTATCATTGTCATCGTTGCTATTATCTTTTAAAATTATCAGTGTGCGAGTGAGAGAACGAGAGAAAAATAGCGAGCGAGAGCGAGAAAGAAGGAGAAAAAGAGAGGGAAAGGGGAGAGAGGGAGACAAATAGAGAAAGGGAGGGGGAGAGAAATCGAGAGAGAGAGAGAGAGAGAGAGAGAGAGAGAGAGAGAAAGAGAGAGAGAGAGAGAGAGGGGGGGGGCAGAGAGAGAGAGAGAGAGAGAAAGAAAAAGAGAAAAAGAGAGAGAGAGAGAGAGAGAGAGAAAGAGAGAGAGAGAGAGAAAGAGAGAAAAATAGAGAGAGACAAAGAGAGAAAAAGAGAGAGAGAAAGAGAAAGAGAGAGAGAGAGAGAGAGAGAGAGAGAGAGAGAGAGAGAGAGAGAGAGAGAGAGAGAGGCAGAGAGAGAGAGAGAGAGAGAGAGAGAGAGATCCCTGATGTCCTTAGCCACACTTATTTCTTGCTTTAAATCCATTCAATGTTGCATTTGCAATAGGGCTCGGATAGCCCAGTCGATAGCGTGCGTATCTCCCGTTCAAGCGACCAGGGTTCGCGTCTCGTTAGTTAGGTCATTAAGTTGCAATATTATTGTTTTTTTTATTATCTATATCGCACTCTTCTACATTATCATTCATGCCCTTATTGTACTGCACAATTGATCTTTATTAACGTCATAACTAATATTGTCATTTTCATCATTATCATCATCATCATTATTGCTATCGTATTTTAGTTTTCTTTTCTATCATCATCCTCTCTCTCTCTCTTCCTATTATCATCATTGCCATCATCATTATCATTTTCATTATTTTCATTTTTATCACTGATGTTGTTGATAATGTTGTTGTTAATCATTATTGTCTTTATCACTCTCATTACCATTATTATCGTCATTATCACCTCCAGAATTACTCATTTTGATTTTATTATTGTTATCATCATTGCTATCCTCATTATCATTATTATTACCATCATCATTATCATTTTCATTGTTTTCATTATTATCATTGATGTTATTGTTGATACTGTTGCTGTTAATCATTATCATTATTATTATCATCATTAATCAGAACTAACAATTTTGTTTTTAACATTTTCGTTTTTACTATTATTTTCATCATCATTAGTATCATTATAATGGCTATTATCATCATTGATATTATCACTATCATTATATTATCATTGTTATTATCATTATATTTTACTGGTGTTAGCATTATTAATATCGTAATTGTTGTTGTTACTATTACAATCGGCTTTATTATTTTCATTAATAATTATTGTTATTATTATTATCTATTCTCATTTTTATTACCATTAGTGATGTTCTTTGCATTATCCTTATCAATATCATTGTAGGTTTTTAATATCATAATCATCCTTATCATTATCATCCATACCATCATTATATTTTGCTTATGTTATCATTATTAATATTGTCATTGTTGTTCTTACTACGACAACTGGTTTTAATATTTTCATTGTTAATGTTATCCTTAAAGATGGTTGTCAGTTTTTATGAATTTAACATCACTATGACCATTATCAGCTGTTTTTATTATATTTATTTTCATTACTATGATGATTATTATACTATTTATATTGTTTTTATAATTATCATCACTATTGAAGTCTTTTTTTCTTTACTATCATCATTTTTATCATCATTATCATTATCATTATCATCATCATCATCATCATCATCATTAATATTTATCATCACCAATAATGATGAAGATAATGAAAAAAATAATAACGATAATCATAATCATACACCACTATTATCCTTATTGTTATTTATCATCATTTTATCTTTTCTATGGTTATCATTTTCAATATTTACGTTAGGATATCCTTTTAATTTTCATTATCATCATTATCATTGCTATCGTTGCTATTATCTTTAAAATTATCAGTGTGCGAGTGAGAGAACGAGAGAAAAATACGACGAGAGCGAGAGCGAGAAAGAAGAAAAAGAGAGGGAAAGGGGAGAGAGGGAGACAAATAGAGAAAGGGGGGGAGGGGGAGAGAAATCGAGAGAGAGAGAGAGAGAGAGAGAAATAGAGAGAAAGAGAGAGTGAGAGAGAGAGGGGGGGGGCAGAGAGAGAGAGAGAGAGAAAGAAAAAGAGAAAAAGAGAGAGAGAGAGAGAGAGAGAGAAAGAGAGAGAGAGAGAAAGAGAGAAAAAAAGAGAGAGAAAAGAGAGAAAAAGAGAGAGAGAAAGAGAAAGAGAGAGAGAGAGAGAGAGAGAGAGAGAGAGAGAGAGAGAGAGAGAGAGAGAGAGAGAGAGAGAGAGAGAGAGAGAGAGAGAGAGATTCCTTATGTCCTTGGCTTTACTTGATTCTTGCATTAAATCCTGTTCAATTTGAATCATAATGCAGCAGGCAAGATAGCGTATCTCCGAGTTCGAGCGGTCCTGTTCGCGTCTCGTTAGGCTTTCATGTTGTTTTAATTTTTTTTTTTTTTTGATTTATTTTTTTTTTTTTTATTATATATCATTTAGTTTTTAATTAATGAACAATTATTATTGTAATTTAACGTCTACAAAGTTAATTTTCATTGTCATTTTTATCATTTTCATTATATTCATTATTTTTTTCCATTTTTCTTTTCTTTCTATTATCATTTTTTCTACTTCCTTTCCTATTGTTAACTAATTCCTATTATCATCATTGCCATCATCATTATCATTTTCATTATTTTCATTTTTATCACTGATGTTGTTGATAATGTTGTTGTTAATCATTATTGTCTTTATCACTCTCATTACCATTATTATCGTCATTATCACCTCCAGAATTACTCATTTTGATTTTATTATTGTTATCATCATTGCTATCCTCATTATCATTATTATTACCATCATCATTATCATTTTCATTGTTTTCATTATTATCATTGATGTTATTGTTGATACTGTTGCTGTTAATCATTATCATTATTATTATCATCATTAATCAGAACTAACAATTTTGTTTTTAACATTTTCGTTTTTACTATTATTTTCATCATCATTAGTATCATTATAATGGCTATTATCATCATTGATATTATCACTATCATTATTATTATCATTTTTATCATTATATTTTGCTGGTGTTACTATTATTAATATCGTCATGTTGTTGTTACTATTAATATCGGCTTTATTATTTTCATTAATAATTATTACCATTATTATCTATTCTCATTTTTATTACCATTAGTGATGTTCTTTGCATTATCCTTATCAATATCATTGTAGGTTTTTAATATCATAATCATCCTTATCATTATCATCCATACCATCATTATATTTTGCTTATGTTATCATTATTAATATTGTCATTGTTGTTCTTACTACGACAACTGGTTTTAATATTTTCATTGTTAATGTTATCCTTAAAGATGGTTGTCAGTTTTTATGAATTTAACATCACTATGACCATTATCAGCTGTTTTTATTATATTTATTTTCATCATTACTATGATGATTATTATACTATTGTTATTATTGTTTTTATAATTATCATCATCACTATTGAAGTCTTTTTTTCTTTACAATCATCATCATTTTATCATCATCATTATCATTATTATCATCATCATTATCATCATCATCATCATTAATATCATTATCATCATCCAAATAATGATGAAGATAATGAAAAAAATAATAACGATAATCATAATCATCACCACTATCATTATCCTTATTGTTAATACTATCATCATTTTATCTATTTTCTATGGTTATCATTTTCAATATTTACGTTAGGATTATCCTTTTAATTTTCATTATCATCATTATCATTGCTATCGTTGCTATTATCTTTTAAAATTATCAGTGTGCGAGTGAGAGAACGAGAGAAAAATACGAGCGAGAGCGAGAAAGAAGGAGAAAAAGAGAGGGAAAGGGGAGAGAGGGAGACAAATAGAGAAAGGGAGGGGGAGAGAAATCGAGAGAGAGAGAGAGAGAGAGAGAGAAATAGAGAGAAAGAGAGAGAGAGAGAGAGAGGGGGGGGGCAGAGAGAGAGAGAGAGAGAGAGAGAGAGAGAGAGAGAGAGAGAGAGAGAGAGAGAGAGAAAGAGAGAGAGAGAGAGAGAGAAAAATAGAGAGAGAGAGAGAGAAAAATAGATAGAGAGAGAGAGAGAGAAAAAGAGAGAGAGAGAGAGAGAGAGAGAGAGAGAGAGAGAGAGAGAGAGAGAGAGAGAGAGAGAGAGAGAGAGAGAGAGAGAGAGAGAGAGAGAGAGAGAGAGAGAGAGAGATCCCTGATGTCCTTAGCCACACTTATTTCTTGCTTTAAATCCATTCAATGTTGCATTTGCAATAGGGCTCGGATAGCCCAGTCGATAGCGTGCGTATCTCCCGTTCAAGCGACCAGGGTTCGCGTCTCGTTAGTTAGGTCATTAAGTTGCAATATATAATTTTTTTTTATAACTATTATATCCTTATCATTATTGCAGTTTTCAACATTATCATTAATGCCATTATTGTAATGAACAATTGATCTTTATTAACGCCATAACTAATATTGTCATTTTCATCATTATCATCATTATTGCTATCGTATTTCAATTTTCTTTTCTATCATTATCATCATTGTTTCCCTTCCTATTATCATCATTGCCATCATCATTATCATTTTCATTATTTTCATTTTTATCACTGATGTTGTTGATAATGTTGTTGTTAATCATTATTGTCTTTATCACTCTCATTACCATTATTATCGTCATTATCACCTCCAGAATTACTCATTTTGATTTTATTATTGTTATCATCATTGCTATCCTCATTATCATTATTATTACCATCATCATTATCATTTTCATTGTTTTCATTATTATCATTGATGTTATTGTTGATACTGTTGCTGTTAATCATTATCATTATTATTATCATCATTAATCAGAACTAACAATTTTGTTTTTAACATTTTCGTTTTTACTATTATTTTCATCATCATTAGTATCATTATAATGGCTATTATCATCATTGATATTATCACTATCATTATTATTATCATTTTTATCATTATATTTTGCTGGTGTTACTATTATTAATATCGTCATGTTGTTGTTACTATTAATATCTGCTTTATTATTTTCATTAATAATTATTACCATTATTATCTATTCTCATTTTTATTACCATTAGTGATGTTCTTTGCATTATCCTTATCAATATCATTGTAGGTTTTTAATATCATAATCATCCTTATCATTATCATCCATACCATCATTATATTTTGCTTATGTTATCATTATTAATATTGTCATTGTTGTTCTTACTACGACAACTGGTTTTAATATTTTCATTGTTAATGTTATCCTTAAAGATGGTTGTCAGTTTTTATGAATTTAACATCACTATGACCATTATCAGCTGTTTTTATTATATTTATTTTCATCATTACTATGATGATTATTATACTATTGTTATTATTGTTTTTATAATTATCATCATCACTATTGAAGTCTTTTTTTCTTTACAATCATCATCATTATCATTATTATCATCATCATTATCATCATCATCATCATTAATATCATTATCATCATCCAAATAATGATGAAGATAATGAAAAAAATAATAACGATAATCATAATCATCACCACTATCATTATCCTTATTGTTAATACTATCATCATTTTATCTATTTTCTATGGTTATCATTTTCAATATTTACGTTAGGATTATCCTTTTAATTTTCATTATCATCATTATCATTGCTATCGTTGCTATTATCTTTTAAAATTATCAGTGTGCGAGTGAGAGAACGAGAGAAAAATACGAGCGAGAGCGAGAAAGAAGGAGGAAAAAAGAGAGGGAAAGGGAGAGAGAGGGTGAGAAAATAGAGAAAGGGAGGGGGAGAGAAATCGAGAGAG
Source organism: Penaeus japonicus (assembly GCF_977035675.1). Lineage (NCBI taxonomy): Eukaryota > Metazoa > Arthropoda > Malacostraca > Decapoda > Penaeidae > Penaeus > Penaeus japonicus. The sequence continues at coordinate 3,939,251 of NW_028234444.1, read as the reverse complement.
AGAGAGAGAGAGAGAGAGAAATAGAGAGAAAGAAGAGAGAGAGAGAGAGAGAGGGGGGGGGGGGGGGGGCAGAGAGAGAGAGAGAGAGAGAGAAAAAAAAGAGAAAAAGAAAGAGAGAGAGAGAGAGAAGAGGAGAGAGAGAGAGAGAGGGAAGAGAGAGAGAAAGAGAGAAAAATAGGGAGAGAGATAGAGAGAGAAAATAGAAGAGGAGAGGAGAAAGAAAGAGAGAGAGAGAAGAGAGAGAGAGGAGAGAGAGAGAGAGGCAGAGAGGCAGAGAGAGAGAGAGAGAGGAGAGA
>NW_028234444.1:3921511-3924011 GCF_977035675.1 Penaeus japonicus | reverse complement strand
AAATTCCTCCCAGATGCTTCTCCTTTCAACATCATGAAACTTAAGAAGAAGATTTAGATGAAGGAGGAAACAAAATAGCATTCGAAAAGGAAAAAAACAAAAAAAACAAAACAAAACAAAAACAGTGTTCTTTCATTCAACTTAAAATCTTATCTACCATGCATAGGTAGCATATATCAATTTTCCATCCTTTTTTTAGAACCCATTTATTTCGTAATTCGTGTATTGGTTGTTATCTTATTTCCTTTTCTTTTCCCCCATGGAATCAGAAATGAAAATAAACCACCATTATACTTGATCAGTGATGCAGGACAGGAATCGAGGCGTAGGAGAGGAAGACACCCAGAAGGAGGCTGGAAGGAGAGATCCTCAAGACGCAGCGGGGTTCCTGTAGGAGATGAAGGCACCCCAGGAAGAGGAAGAAAAGGGAAAGGTCCTGTTCTAAATCTCTCCTTCATTCTTACGATTTTTTTGGAAATAAAAAAAGATATAGAGAAGAGTCAAGGGGGAAAAAAAATATGTATGTGTAACTGAAAGAGAGGGGTTGCAAAACCACGGGAAAAAGAAATACGGTGAAAGGAATCTATTGGAATCGGGAGTTTGGTTTTATTCATAACATTCGTCACGGCTATACATCCCGAACGAGAGACACGCTGAAAATTTGTGCAAAAGATACGGGGGTAAATAAAGAAAATAGAAGAAGTTAATAAACGTACTAACACCATAAAGAGCGAAAAGAAGAAAGAAAGGAGTAAGCACATAAATGGAGCGAACAGAAAATAAAAAAGGCGCCGACCAACTACATGCTCCGGGAGTAAGTGAAATGGGGAGTTCAATCCCGGAGACTTTTTCCACAAGGACTTGTGGCAACCTAACTTCCCGCGACCAAATGGAGGGCAGAAAAGGGAACGAAGAAGAACAAAGAGGAGAGAAAATGGGAAGAGAAGGAGGAGCGAAAGGCGAGGGTAGAAACCTATGCATGGACAATGGTATATGCATAGCGATAAAAGACAAGCGTTGTAATAAAGACCACAGAGGTGATATATCGCAATGTGTATTAGGCAGTCATCATCGTGTAGTGTTAACTGAGATTAAGAGTGAACCTTTGATGACCACGACGAAAGTGCTTGGTGCCTCATCCCCGTCACCATCATCACCATCGCCAGCATCTCGTAATCACAGCCTTTGTTCCACCTTTGGTTCCGGAACAAGAGGATCTCACGATGACGACCTCCTGCTCCTCCAAGAGAGAAAAGCGAGTCGTCATCCGGAAAGACGACCCTCGCTTTATCGCCTCCCAACTACGGCTGAGACGACCACGTCCTCGTCTTTCTGGTCGTCGACGCTAATCCTCATCTTCGTCGTCGGCGTTTTTGTGCCCAGGGCGGTCGCTCTGCCAGCCGTCATCAGAATAGGTAAGTGATGAATTGACAAGAAGGTAGTTCAAATAGGGGGGAGTTATGGACGTATGTGTGTGTGTGTGTGCGTATGTGTGTGTGTGTTTGTGTGTGTGTGTGCGTGTGTGTGTGTTTGTGTGTGTGTGTGTGTGTGACTGTGTCTTTGCCTTTGTGTGTTATAATTGCAGGTACATAGGCATATCGACCAATCTCTATCTCTCTATCTTTTTATTTCTTTCCCTCTCTCTCTCTCTCTCATTTTTTCCTCTTTTTCTCTTTCTTTTCTCTCTCTCTCTCCTTCCCTCCCTCTTTCTCTCCCTCTCACTCTCTTTCTCTGTTTGAATCTCTCTAGCTCTCTTCGCCCCCCTCTCAATCACTATCTCTCTAGCTTTCTGCCTTTGTGCGACTGTTTATGTGGCGTTGCATATTGAATACCTATATCGCAAACAATGCCTTTGCATGCTAATATAGATCAAACTGTTCATGGCTAGTGAACGGATTCAGAACTATCGACCTATCTATCTACATGTCCGTCCATCCAACTACAAATACATATACGGGATATATATATATATATATATATATATATATATATATATATATATAATATATATATATATATATATATCATATACATACACCAGCATCACACACACACACCAACACACATATATTTAATATATATAATATATATATCTATATATAATAACTATATATAATATAGATATAGATATATATACACATATACATATCGCTAATATATAAATATATATATATATGATATATATATATAATATATATATATATATATATATATAATATATATACATATATTATATATAATATATATATAGATATATATATTAAATATATAAATATAAATTATATTATATATTACCACATAAATATAACCATAGTATGTATATATACACATATAATATATCAATATATTCACACACACACACACACACACACACACACACACAAACACACACACACACACACTCAACACACAGACACTACATAACCCACACACGCACAAATAACACACACATACACACACACACACACTACACAGACACAACACACACACACACACACTC
>NW_028234444.1:3911511-3916511 GCF_977035675.1 Penaeus japonicus | reverse complement strand
ATGATGATAATGATAATGATTATGATGATAATAGTAGTGGTAGGAGTAATGATGATGATAATAACAATAATAATGATAATGATGATAATAGTAATAATGACGGTAATGATAATGTTAACGATGATGATAATGATAACAATAACAATGAAGATGATAATAAGGATGATTATAATGATAATGATAATAAGGATTAATATGATAATAATGATAATAATCATTATTATCATTATTGATTTTGATCTTGTCATTATCACTAGTACTATCATTATCAATACTATTGTTTTTTTTCGATTATTGTTATCATTATCATTATTGTTATTATCTATATCATAACTATTATAATTTCTAATAATATTATCAATATCGTTATGATCATAAGATTGGAAATTATAATTATCATCATTGTCATCATCATCCTCTTTATTATCATTACTGATGTTATGATAGTAATAATGATTATGATAATAATAATGATTAGTATGATATTGATGATAATGAGGATAACAATCATGATGGTAATAATAATAATAATGGTCATGATAATGATTATTATCATTATTATTGGTATTATCATTATTGTTGTTATCATTATCATAATTGTTATCATAAACCTTGTTATCATCATTAATATCATCATTATCATAATCTTTATCATCATTATCAGTGCTATTATTATCCATATCTTTATTACCATTATATTCACCATGATAATTTTCATTGTTATCAACATCACTATTACTATCATAATAATCCTCATTATTCTTAATTATCCTTAAGATTATTATTGCCATTCGCCACACGCTCTCAACGTCCTTAATAACATTGCGAATCACGAAAACCAATCTACCCGAATCATCTCTATATCCAGGCATAGAAAAGCAGACTTTACACTAATCCCAATCACACTTCAGTTGGCGGACCTAATAACCAATCAGATTTCGGTCGGTACTCCCTTTCCTCCCAATCCCTCCCCGAACCCCCTCGTCCTCCCCTTTCCCCCCTCCTCCCCTTCCCTCCTCCATCAACCCAATCCTGCTTCTCCCCCCTCCTCCCCTCCTCACCCCTAACCCTCCGCCTCCTCCCCTACCCTCTCCCCCACACCCAATCCCCTGACTTCCTTCCCCCCCTTCCCCCCCCTCGTCCCCTATCGCCTCTCCACCTCTCCCCAGCCCTCCGCCCATCACCCACTCCCCTGCCTTCTCCCCCCCTCCCCCCCTCCTCGTCCCCTAACCCTCTCCTCCTCCCCTTCCCTCTCCCCCATCACCCAATCCCCTGCCTTCTCCCCCCCTTCCCCCCTCCTCGTCCCCTAACCCTCTCCTCCTCCCCTTTTTTTTTTTTTGTTTTTTTTTGTTTTTTTTTTTTTTTTTTTTTTTTTTTTTTATTCTTCTTTTTTTTTTTTTTTTTTTTTTTTTGATTTTTTCTTTTATTTTTGTTTTTTTTTTTTTTTTTTTTTTTTATATTATTTTTTCGTTTTTTTTTTGTTTTTTTTATTTTTTTTTTTTTCTTTCTTTTTTCTGTTTTTTTTTTTTGTTTTTTGTTTGTTTTTTTTTTTTTTTTTTTTTTTTTTTTTTTTTTTTTTTTTTTTTTTGTTTTTTTTTTTTTTGTTTTGTGTTTTTTTGTTTTGTTTTGTTTTTTTTTTGTTTTTTTTTTTTTTTTTGTTTTTTTTGTTTTTTTTCCCTCTCCCCCATCACCCAATCCCCTGCCTTCTCCCCCCCTTCCCCCCTCCTCGTCCCCTAACCCTCTCCTCCTCCCCTTCCCTCTCCCCCATCACCCAATCCCCTGCCTTCTCCCCCCCTTCCCCCCTCCTCGTCCCCTAACCCTCTCCTCCTCCCCTTCCCTCTCCCCCATCACCCAATCCCCTGCCTTCTCCCCCCCTTCCCCCCTCCTCGTCCCCTAACCCTCTCCTCCTCCCCTTCCCTCTCCCCCATCACCCAATCCCCTGCCTTCTCCCCCCCTTCCCCCCTCCTCGTCCCCTAACCCTCTCCTCCTCCCCTTCTCCGCCTCCCCTCCCCTCCCCCATCACCCACTCCCCTGCCTTCTCCCCCCCTTCCCCCCTCCTCGTCCCCTAACCCTCTCCTCCTCCCCTTCCCTCTCCCCCATCACCCAATCCCCTGCCTTCTCCCCCTCCTCGTCCCTTTTCCTCTCCCCCATCACCCAATCCCCTGTCCTATCCCCCCCCTTCCCCCTCCTCCCCTGTCCTCTCCCCCCTTCCCCCCCCGTCCTCCCCTTCCCCTCTCCCACCTTCCCCCCGTCCTCCCCTTTCCTTCCTCGTCCCTTTCCCCCTCCTCCCTTTCCCTCTCCCCTATCACACAATCCCCTGCCCTCTCCCTCCCCCCTTCCCCCCTCCTCCTCCCCTTCCCTCTCTCCACCCACCCAATCCCCTGCCCTCTCCCCCCCTTCCCCCCTCCTCCCCTTTCCCTCCTCCTCCCTTTCCCCCCGTCCTCCCCTTTCCCTCCTCGTCTCTTTCACTCTCCTCCGTTTCCCTCTCCCCACACCACCCAATCCCCTGCCCTCCCCCCTTTCCCCTGTCCTCCCTTTCCCTCTCCCCCCTTCCCCCCATCCTCCCCTTTCCCCTCTCGTCCCTTTCCCCCCGTCCTCCCCTTCCCTCTCCCCCCCCCCCCCCCCAATCCCCTGTCCTCATTAGCCCATACAAACCTCATCTTCTGGTGCCTAATTAATTATTATCTTTTTAATATATTATTAATTATTTTATCCTTTATTTATCATTTAAAAATTTTTTCATGTTAATAAAATATTTTTAATACTAATATAAATTTTATATTTTCAATTAAAAATAATTCATTATATTTTTAATATATAAATGTTTTTATTAATTTATTAAAAATAACTTTATTCTAATAAATAATAAAATATATATTTAAACATACTTATAATCAAATAATATTAAACCTTCCCTTATTTTTATTATAAAAACATAATACATTTGGTTGTTTAATCAAATTAATAATTATACTTTAATCATTCTAATACTATATTTTAAAATTATAAAATAATCTACTTATTAAAATTATTTATAATATTTATATTTATAATATTAATATGAATTTATATTATATTATAATAAAATTATTTATTATAAATATATTTATTGTTTTTTTAATCATTTATAAAATAAATGTTTTTGCTATATATTCTAATATAAAATTATTAATTCTACTATATATTGTTACTATAAAATATTAAAATGTTAAAATAACTATAACATTTTTCCTCTTAAATTCAAATTCAATATAAATAACACACTAATCCAATTCCCCAGGGGAAAGCCCCTGCTGACCTGATGCTAATCCCCAGTCAAGCCGAGACACACCCTGCTGGGATTGAGGGGGATGGCGGGGGGGAAGGAGGACGAAGGGGGAGAGGGGGGAGGGGGAAGGGGGAAGGGGGGAAAGGAGGGGGAGGGGAGGGGAAAAGAGGAAGGGGAAGGGGTAGTGGGGAGGGAGGAAAGACGGAAGGGGAGAGGGGGACATGGAAAAGGAGGAAGGGAGAAGGGGGGAAGGAGGAAGGGGGAGGGGTAGAGGGGAGGGGGAAAATATAGAAGGGGAGAGGAGGAGAAGGAAAAGAGAGGAAGGGAGGAAAAGGGGGATAGGGGGAAGGAGTGGTGTGGGAGGGGGGGCGGAGGAAAGGAAATGTGGGGTTATGGGAGGAAAGGGCAATATGGTAAGGGGGAAAGATGAGGGAAAAAGGAAAAAAAAGGGGAAAAAGGAAAGAGGAAAGTGGGGGAGGAGGAAGGTGGAAGAGGAAGGTGGAAGAAGACCCGGGAAAGGAAGGAGGGGAAAGGGGAAAAGGGGGGAAGTAGGGAGGAGGAAGATGGAAAAGGGCGATTCAGAGTGTCCTTTTTTCTGGCGCTTGTCACAAGGGGGTCAGACAGGGTTGCTTTCTTCATCTTTGTGATTTTGTTTTGTTTCGCGGTTGTCTTTTATCTTCTGTTTGTTTTATTCATTTTTTCTATTTATTTTTCCTTTTTTTCTTCTTGTTATTATTCAATTCATCATATTCCTCTTCTTTTTTATTCTTCACCTTTTCCGAGTATGAATAACCACACACACACACACACACACACACACACACACACACAAACAAACAACAAACATCCACAAACAAACAAACAAACACCCACAAACAAACAAACAAACCAAACACCCACAAACGAAAAACACCCACAAACAAACAAACAAACAAACACACACCCTATCCACACATCCACACAATCCACCATACTTTCCTCACTCTCTCTCTCTCTATCCCTCTATCCCTCCTTCCTCTCCCTCTACCTTTCCTTATTCTTAAGCTTTAATATAACATCATGACCGACCAATCTATCTGTTAATCTCAGCAGATGCCGTTCATTCGACTGTCTAAATGTACCCAGACTGCACCTCCCTTTTTCCCCATTTATAGATCCAATCAATAGATTTATTCCTCTGAGACAACTCGCATTGTTCACGCGGATACACACGACAAATAACCCAGGTCATCGTTCGCATATGATACCGACCGGATACATGCCGTTCTTGTAAGGTATTGTTACACGTTTAAGTCACTATACCGCTTTTCTGGCTGGACACTGATCGGATACATCTGTTATATATTTAAGACACCGATCGAATGCATCTATCAAACACATAAGCCACCAACCTGGTACACAGAACACCGCTCGCCCAAACCACCAACCGGATATATATATATATATATATATATATATCTATATATATATATATATATATATATATATATATATATATATATATATATATATATATACATCTATCTATCTGTCTATCTATCTATCTATCTATCTATCTATCTATCTATCTATCTATCTATCTATCTATCTATCTATCTATCTATCTATATATATATATATATATATATATATATATATATATGTATATATATATATATATATATATATATATATATATATATATATATATATATATATACATGTACTACCATTCCGCCTAAGCCATCATAAT
>NW_028234444.1:3894011-3896511 GCF_977035675.1 Penaeus japonicus | reverse complement strand
ATTATAATCTTAGTAATAACTATGATAACAATTACGATGATAAAAAATAGTAATAATAATATGATAATAATAATGACAAACAATACCAATAACGATAAAATTGACAATAACAAAGATAACCGCAACAACACTAAAGAAAAACAAGCAAACAAACAAACAAAAAAACACCAGAGTCCGAAAAATAATTTCATTTCTTCCTTTCTTTTGTTTCCTTCAACTGTGACTGCGTATTTATCCTCTGTGTTACTTTGTTGACATAAATACTTTTTGCTGGTTCGTTTGACACTCTCTTGACCTGTTTCATTATATAACAATGTCATTATAGGATTTTTTTTATTGTTATATTGTATGTTTTTTTTCTCTCTCTCTCGAAATTTAGGATTTTTTAGATGTGTTTTTTTTTTCGTTATCGGATGTTTTCATTGTAGAAAATGTATAATGTTTTCAGTGTTTATGGTTATCGTTATAGATTGTTTTCATTGTGCAATATTTTCATTACATAGCGTTCTCATGATGTATATATTTCTCTAGACAAAGTTTTTGTTATGTTGCATGTTCAATACAGAGCATTTTCATTATACGCAGTTTCACTATAAAAACCTTTCATTATTCTTCATTTACACTAAGTGATTTTTTTTCATTATACACCGTTTTCATTATATAACGTCTGTGCGCTTTTTGAATCGGAACTAACTTGGTTGAATATGCAAATGCATGCAATGATGGTAGAGACATTGTCCTTTGTAAGAACGTGGAAGGTTGGGGGATGGGGGTGGGGGGAGGGTGAGGGTGAGGGTGAGGGGGAGGGAGAGGGGGGAGGGGGAGGGGGGGGAGGGTGAGGGGAAGGGGAAGGGTGAGGGTGAGGGTGAGGGTGAGGGTGAGGGTGAGGGTGAGGGTGAGGGTGAGGGTGAGGGTGAGGGTGAGGGTGAGGGTGAGGGTGAGGGTGAGGGTGAGGGTGAGGGTGAGGGTGAGGGTGAGGGTGAGGGGAGGGGAGGGTGAAGGTGAGGGGGAGGGTGAGGGTGAAGGTGAGGGTGAGGGTGAGGGTGAGGGGGAGGGGGAGGGTGAGGGTGAGGGTGAGGGGGAGGGTGAGGGTGAGGGTGAGGGGGAGGGGGAGGAGGAAAGGAGGTGGAGGAAAGGGGGAAGGAAAGTGAGGGGGAGGGGGAGGGGGAGGAAAGGGGGAAGGAAAGTGAGGGAGGAGTGAGGGGAGGAAAGAGAGTGGGTAAGGGAGAGGGAGGTGTGGAAAGTGAGGGGTGGGTAAGGGAGGGGGTAAGGCAGGAAAGTGAGGGTTGGGTGAGGGAGGGGGAGGAAAGTGAGAGATGGGAGGGGAGGAAAAAGAGAAGTGGGTAATGCAGGGGAGGGGGGATGAGAGGTGGGCGTAGGAGGGGGGAAGGGGGTATGAGTTTATGAGTTTATGTGTGAATGAGGAAATTAAGAGGCTGTATGGAGAGGTTCTATAAATTCTTCCATTTAATGAGGAAGTAGGGATATTTAGTCACATATGGAGGAGAAGAAATATGTACACATGACCTTTGCAAATTCGCACACGTTCACACACATACCAGCACACACATACACACATACGAACATACAGTCGCTCATCACCTTACCTACAAACACACACACACACACACACACACAAGCACACCCCCCCCCCCCCACACACACGCACAAACACAACCCACAAACACACAACCACACACACACACACACACCCCCCCCCCCCCCAACACACACACATAACCCCCCCCCCCACCCTACACACAAACACAACCACACTCAAAACCACTCACACACTCACAACACCAGCCTCATGCAGCCTCACACATCTATGTTTTAAGCAGTGAAAGGCGCGAATAATCCTTCTGGAACTTTCACAAGACCGATTGGCCTGCAACAAATCCCATTGCCTCACAGCTTTTGATTGCAATAAAGGGCGTATTGCAAGTTCTGGAATGAGGAGCTCAGGGGAGAGAGGGGCGGAGGGAGGGAGGGAGGGAGGGAGGGAGGGAGGGGAGGAGGGAGGGAGGGAGGGAGGGAGGGAGGGAGGGAGGAAGGGGAGGAGGGAGGGGAGGGAGAGAGAGAGAGAGAGAGAGAGAGAGAGAGAGAGAGAGAGAGAGAGAGAGAGAGAGAGAGAGAGAGAGAGAGAGAGAGAGAGAAAGAATGAAATATAGAAATGAAGAAAGTTAAAGAGAGACAAAGAGACAAGTCAAGAGACAAAGTCAGAGAGGCAGAGACACAGACAGACACAGAAAGACAAAGACAGAAAGAGAAAGAGATACTTGGACTTGGAGAGTGGGGGGAGGGGGAGGGGGAGGGAAGGGTAGGCGTTAGTAGAAGGGGACGGGGGTAGGGGGTAAGGGAAGGAGGAGAGAAGGGGGGGGGGGGTAGCAAGCCGAGGGGCAAGAGAAGAAGGGGCTCAATTTGCAACTGAAATAGTTCAACTCGTCTTGTGTAACACATCGCTGAGGCAATGGCTATATTATTTTTATGTCTTACTTTC
>NW_028234444.1:3890174-3893911 GCF_977035675.1 Penaeus japonicus | reverse complement strand
TTTTTTTTTGTTAGATTTTGTTTTTGTTGTCGTTTTTGTTTTCGATTTTGTTTCATTCTGAAACGATTAGTTAATTTACTGCTGTTGTGTTTTTTTCATGTGTTTAATTATGGGTTTTGTTTTGATGTCTTGTATTGTACGTCTATAGAGTGTCTTTAATTGTGTTTTCTTTTGTATGTGTGTTTGTTTATCTAATACCTCATTTAGTGTTAGATAAGGATATATCTCTTGCGCACACTATATATGTATCATTTATTTGTTTGTTTATCTAGCCATGGAAGGACATACACACCCATCAAGGAACATACACACATACATTTAACATGATGAGTCAAGGGAAGATGGAGAGAGAGAGAGAGAGAGAGAGAGAGAGAGAGAGAGAGAGAGAGAGGGGAGAGGACCAGATTGGAGGAGACGCCGATGTAACGAGAGAGAGCAGAAGAGGAGGTGGAGAGAAGAAGGGGGAGAGGAGATGATGGAGAGATTGGGAGAGAGTATGAGAGAGAGAGAGCAGAGAGAGAGAGAAGAGAGGGAGAGGGAGAGAGAGAGAGAGAAGGAGAAGGAGAGAGGAGGAAGAACAGAGAGAGAGAAGAGGAGAGAGAGAGGAGAGGAGAGAGAGAGAGAGAGAGAGAGAGAGAGAGTAGATGAGAGAGAGAGTGAGAGAAAGAAAAGAATGAGCTGAGGAGGAGAGAGAGAGAGAGAGAGAGGACGAGATGAGATGAGAGTGAGAGAGAGTGAGAAAGAGAGAGCGGAGGAGATGAGAGAGGGGAGGGAGAGAGAGAGAGGTGAGATTGTGGGAGAGAGAGAAGAGAGAGCCCCCCGATAGGAGATGAGAGAAAGAAAGAGAGAGAGGGAGAGAGAGAGAGAGAGAGAGAGAGAGAAAGGGAGGAGAGAAGAGAGAGAGAGGAAGGGAGAGAGAGGAAGAGAGATGAGAAAGAGAAGAGGAGAGAGAGAGAGGAGAGAGATGGAGAGACGAGTTCGAGAGAGAGAGAAGAGAGAGCTGGATAGAGACGAGAGACGGAGAGAGAAGGAGAGGAAAGAGAGAGAGAAAGGAAAGAGAGAGAGGGAAGGGAAGATAAAGGAAGGGATAAAAGAAGGATTGAAGGATAAGAGCCTTATTCCTACTGGAAAGAGTAGGATTTTCGCCCTTAATACCTTCTCTATTAATATCCTTCAATAACCTCTTTATACCCTGTCGAATACGGTCTTGAAAATGATAAATGCTGAAGTATTTGTCATAGTTCTAAATATAACTCCTTCTTTTTTGGGGTCGGGTCGAATCGATCGCGAATCGATCGAACGATTCGAACGCGAAACGACTCGGAACGAAATCGATCGATCTCGGGGTTCGAACGAAAACGAACGACGAAAAACTCGCCGAAAAAAAAATTCGACCGAATCCATCGATCGAACGAACGAATCGAAAAGAACGAAATTTAAAACGAAAAGTTTCGCGGAAAAACGAAAAAAACGAAAAAAAATTTAAAAAATTTCTCCATCAAATGAAGAAAGTAACAGTTCGACGAACAAATCATCACGTTTGTTCCCAAACAATTAATGTAGTTCGGTGGGAGTTCGGAATCTGACTTCGATTAGGGGATGTTATTTATACCTGTGTCAGGATCGTTTTACGTTGAAACATCTTAACATCACTTCTTTGACCCGCCAATACGCCGCTCAATCATAATACTAATATGTTTCTCGAGAGGAAGAGAGAGGAGGGGGAGAGGTCGAGATAGCTCACCGGGAAGGTTGCAACCCACCACAATCCGACTTTGATTGGAGGAATTTCAATAGCAATTGCATGAGGACTGTTAACAATCTAAATCACCTGCCCACATGTTCGAATGCCATGTGTTCGAGAGGTCGAAATCCGACTTTGATTAGGGAATTTCACATACGAGGTTTTGCGGAACGTTTAACATTTCACGGCACAACTTTCGGACATTGAAAAGATCCCTCGCTTTCTCACAGATTTCAAACTTCTTTTTTCTTTTTTTTCTCTCTTTTTTTCTTTTTTACATTCTTTTCCTTTTTTTAAAAAGTCTTTGGGAAAGACTTTTACTCTTACCATCGCTATTTATGTTAAGGTTTTGCTACTTTATGTTATGAAAGATGTTTATTGTGTCATCATCATTATCATCTTCATCTTCATCGTTTTAATTCTTTTTCCTCTTGTATTTCTCCCATACCTCTCCTTGTTTATCTCCCTCTCCTCTCCTTCATTACTCTTTCTCTTCTTGTACTTCCTCCTCTTCTTTAATATTATCGCCTTTTTTTCTTTCTTTACTTCGTCTTTCATTCTTCTCTTTCCCCTTCATACATCGCTAACCTTCTTCCTTACGATCTTCGTCTTCTCCCTTCTTATTTTCTTCTTCCTCCCTTCTCTACTGTTCTTCTCGTTTTCTTTTTCTCCCTTCCCCCCTCTCCTTATCTTCTTCTTCCTTTTCTCCATTCTCTGCTGTTTTTCTCCTTTTCTTCTTCCCCTTTCTCCTGTCTTCTTCTGTCTTCCTCTTCTCTCTCTCTCTCTTCCTCGTCCTCTTCGTCCTAAATCGACCTTCCTTCTTCAATTACTATGTCTTCCTTTATTTGTTTCTTTATTCTTCCCTCTTTTCTCCCTCATCCTTCTTTGTCGCCCCCCCCCCACCCTCTGCCTCCCTCTACCACCCTTCTTCCTCTGTCACCCCACCTCTCCACCTCTTCCTCTTTCTACTCCTCTTCTTCCTACCTCTTCCTCTCTCTTTCTTCTTCCCTCTACCGCTCTTTTTCTTTCTTTTTCTCCTCTTCTTTTTCCTTTGATATCCCTCTTCCTCCTCCTCCTCTTTCCTCTTCCTGTCTCTCCTTCTCTCCTTCCTCCTTCCTCCACCATCACATCCCACATACATTGCTAGTCGTAACAATGATGTATTTGTACGTTACGAAACGCCTCTATTATATAGCGGGTTAAGGGAGGGGAAAGAGGGGAGGGATAGGAAGGGGAGAGGGAAAGGGGAGAGAAGGGCAGGGACCAAAGAGGGAGGGAAAGGAGGAGAAAGAGAGGCGAAGAGAGGGGAAAATGGATAGGATTGAGGGGAGATTAAGGAGAGGGAGGGGAGGGAAAGGGGAGGGAAGGGAGGAAGAGGAGAAGGTAGGGGGTGAGGAAAAGTGGAGAAGGATAAGAGGGGATAGGGATGGTCGGAGGGAAAGAGAAGGGGTGGAGAGAGGAAAGGAAGGTAGGGAAAGTAGGAGTAAAGGAAGGAAGAGAGGGAAGAGGGTAGGTTCGGCTAGAGGAAGTGAGAAGGGAAGGGAAGCGATTGGGAAAGAGGGGAGAACGGGAGTAACGGAAGGAAAGATAAAGGAAGGGAAGTGGTAAAGGTACGAAAGAAATGGGAAGAGGGGGGAGGGGGGTGAAGGAGAAAAAGGAAAATACGAGAGGGGACAGAGGGAAGAAGGAAGAGGAAAGAAGGGGAAGTATGATAAAATCGTGACCCTTGCGTGTCTGTGTTGATTGCATGTAAAATTCAGTCAATTTCTCGACTCCTTTCGTGTAGTAAGTGGATGTGAGACCGTATACGCTAACAAAGGCTATAATCATCATTATTTGGTGCCGCTTCGTTCATCCTCTCTCTGTCTCTGTCTGTCTGTCTGTCTGTCTCGCATCTCTCTCTCTCCTTTCTCTCTTATTTCTCTCTCTCTCTCTCTCTCTCTCTCTCTCTCTCTCTCTCTATCTATCTATCTCCCTCTCTCTCTCTCTCTCT
>NW_028234444.1:3880174-3882674 GCF_977035675.1 Penaeus japonicus | reverse complement strand
TGTGGGAGGTTCTCTCTGACGTGTGGGAGGTTCTCTCTGACGTGTGGGAGGTTCTCTCTGACGTGTGGGAGGTTCTTTCTGACGTGTGGGAGGTTCTTTCTGACGTGTGGGAGGTTCTTTCTGACGTGTGGGAGGTTCTCTCTGACGTGTGGGAGGTTCTCTCTGACGTGTGGGAGGTTCTCTCTGACGTGTGGGAGGTTCTATGACGTGTGGGAGGTTCTCTCTGACGTGTGGGAGGTTCTCTCTGACGTGTGGGAGGTTCTCTCTGGCGTGTGGGAGGTTCTATGACGTGTGGGAGGTTCTCTCTGACGTGTGGGAGGTTCTATGACGTGTGGGAGGTTCTCTCTGACGTGTGGGAGGTTCTCTCTGACGTGTGGGAGGTTTATTCATATGCAAGAACACTTGTAAATTGTATTCTGTTATAGTAGTGGTTCATATCTATTTTTTTTTTTTTTTACCCAGCGCTCCCTTGAAGAAATATTCGTCTCCATTAAGGTTTTGTATTTAAGTCATAGTTTCATACTTTCTTTATATCATACATAACATTGTTAAGATCAAGAACAAAATAAAAATGGAAAAAACAAAATCTTCCTCTTATCATGTTTCTCCTTCTTCCTCCTCCTCCTTATCATTCTCTTCCTCCTCCTTCTTCTACACTCTTTCTTTATCTTCCAAAAATAGAAATTAAAAAGCAACAACATATCCACATAACTTTCATGTCAAAAAAAAAAAAAAAAAAAAAAAAAAAAACTGTCCCAAACACCTACTTTATTCATAGTTTGTTGATGATAATGAGGATGGTAATGATTTATAATGATGATAATGATCATATTAATAATGATGATAATGAACATAGTAATAATGATGCTAATAATAATGATAATGACAATAATGATAATGATGATACTACTATTATTATTATTACTACTACTGATAATAATAATAACGATAATAATAATGATTATGATGATAATAATAATAATAATAATAACAATAGTAATGAATAATCACAATAATAATGGTACTAATAATGACAACAATAGTAATGACAACAATAATGATAATGAAAATGATAATAAAGATAATTATGATAACAATAATAAAATAAAGAATAACAGATTTATTGAACGCTTTTATTGCTTTTACCTATTATTAGTCTCTATATCTGTCGTATTAGGAAAATAAGGATGATAATGATGATAATGATAATAGTTATGATGATAATGATAATGGTAATAACTTTAATAATAAAAATAATGATAATATCTTAAGTAATAACGGTAGCAATGATGATAATGAGGATAAAAATAAGATAACTCTCGTAATGATAAAAGTGATCATGATAATAATGGTGATAATTGTGATAACGAAGAAAATATTGAGAAATAACGATAATAAGGATAATAATAAAGATAATTAACATTCATTTATTGTTTATGTTTATGTAACACCCTCAAGAACACTCACGCCCACCCGCAGCACACCCGCCCACCCGCCTTCCCCGACAGGATATGACGGGAAGCACACGGGCGTCGCCTCATCCGCGTTATAGATTGGAAATTCGTCCTCGCCTGCTGTTGTTGCTCCCCCCCTCCCCCCCTCCCCCTCTCTCTCTCTCCTCTCTCTCCTCCTCCTCCTTCCCCTCTCTGTCCTTCTCTCTTCCCTCTCCACCTCCTTGCCGTCTCCTCCTCCTTGCCCTTTCCCCTTTCCCCTCTCTGTCCTCCTCTCTTCCTTTCTCCTCTTTCTTCAGTCCTCTCCTTCTCCCCCCTTCCTCCTCCTCCTCCTTGCCCTTTCCTCCTCCTCCTTTCTCCTTCCTCCTCCTCCTTCCCCTCTCCTCCTCCTTGCCCTTTCCCCTCTCTGTCCTCCTCTCTTCCTCTCTCCTCCTGCTTCAGTCCTCTCCCCCTTACTCTCTTCCTTTCTCCTCCTCCTTCACTCCTCTCCTCTCTCTCCCCCCTTCCTCCTCCTCCTTCTCCTTCCCCTTCCTCCTCCTCCTTCTCCTTCCCTCCCTCCTCCTTCCCCTTCCCTCCCTCCTCTCTTCCTCTCTTCCTTATAGGACTTCGTTGTGTAACGTCTTTTGTCGGATTGGGTGGGGGGGAGATGTTGGGTGGTGGGGTGGGGGGTAGGGGGTAGGAGGGGTTGGGCGTCGCCGAAGTTCATAAATTTAGGGTCTTCCTTATATCGTGGAGGATATTACAAGGGCGCGCTCCTCCTGACGGAGTGTGGGAGTCGTCTGCGGGTTTTTTGGCTTAAAGCGTCGCTATCCGGTTCTTTTTAACATCTCTCTCTGTCTCTCTGTCTTTTTTTCTCTCTCTGTCTTTCTTTCTCTCTCTCTCTCGCTCTCGCTCTCTCGCTTTCTCTCTTTCTCTCCCCACTCTCTCTTTCTCTCTCTCTCTCTCTCTTTCTCCCCCACTCTCTCTCTCTCTCTCTCTCTCTCTCTCTCTTTCTCTCTCTCTTTCTCTCTCTCTCTCTCTCTCTCTCTCTCTCTCTCTCTTTCTCCCCC
>NW_028234444.1:3862674-3865174 GCF_977035675.1 Penaeus japonicus | reverse complement strand
CTTTCTTCCCCCATCCCTCCCCCTCCTCCCTCCCCATCCCTCCCCCTCCCCATCCCCACCCCACTCCTCCACCCCTCCACCCTCCTTCCCCCTCCCCCCTCCCCATTACCCCCCCCTCCCACCCCCATCCCCCCATCCCTCCCACCCCTCCCACCCCCTCTCTCCCTCCCCCCATCCCCCCTCCCCCACTCCTCCCCCTCCTTCTCCCCTCCCACTCTTTCCCCTCCCCACTCCTCCCCCCACCCACCCCTCCCTCCCCCCTCTGGCCACGGTAGGAACTCGCTCGTTCAGCAACTTTTCCCGACAACTCGCAGGGCCAAGACGCATGGCTCTGGCCGCGCTGCCCGACTTGCTTATGGTGCGTCTGGGCCCGCCTCGCCTTGGAATAGTTGATGAGGCTTGGTGGCGGTGGCGGGGGTGCCTCCCTCTCGCTCGCTCTCTCTCTCTCTCTCTCTCTATCTCTGTATCGCTTTCGCTCTCTCTCTCTCTCTCTCTCTCTCTCACTTTCTCTCACTTTCTCTCAATATTTTTCGTTTTCTCTCCTCTCTCTAACTGTTTCTATCTTACTCTGATTTTCTATTTTTCTCTATCTCTGACTCTCTTCCTGGCACCCTCTCTTTCTTTCTCTCTCTCTACTCTTTTCTCTATTTTTCTCAGTCTCTTTCGTTAAAAAAAAAGTTTTTTCTTATTTTCTATCTCCTGTTTCTCTTGCCCACCCCCCCTCTTACCATATTTCTTCTATCTGTTTTTAAGCTAATTATTCATTATATGCACACACACATACACACACACACACACACACACACACACACACACACATACACACACACACACACACACACACACACACACTCACACACACACACGCAGAAACACACACAAACACACACAATTTCACAAAGATCCCTATCTATTCTTATCTCTATCTCTTATCTATCGCTACATAGCCGTTCGTGTGAGTGTGTATTTATTGCAAGCAAGATAGTGCAGTTCCCTTTAGTTAACTTACTCTGAAACATCGAGAAAGTTTATAAAGAATTCCATCACCCTTGCCTATATCTTCCTCCCCTCCCCCCCTCCCCCCTCCCCCTTCTCTTCCTTCCTCCTATACTCTATTTCATTTTCTTTCTTTTTTCCCCTCTTCTCTTTTCTTTCTTGTTCTTTCTTGTTTGTCTCTTTTTACTTCTTTTCCCTCGCTTTCTTCCTTTTTTTTATTTTCCCCTCTCCCTCTTTCCACATTTTCTTCCTTTCTTATCCTCTCTTTCTCTTCTCTCCTTCTTCCTCTCTTCCTTCCTCCCCCTCTCCCTCCTTCTCTTGTTTTTTTTTTATTCTTCCCTCTCTTCCACCATTTCTTCCTTTCCATCCTCCCTTTCTCTCTCTCTCTCGTTTCCTCTCTTTCCTCCTCCCTCTCCCTCATCCTCTCGTTTTCTCTATCCTTCCCTCCCCTTCACATCCTTTCTCTCTATTCCCCTATCCTCAATTCCTTCTATTTCTCTTTCCTTTCCTTTCCCTCTTTCTCTTCTCCTCCTCTTCTCTCCTCCCCTTTTATCTGCCTTTTCGCTATTTTATTCTTCCGCTTAATCTATCTCCCTTATCGTTATTCTTTTCACTTCATTTATTTATTCATTTTCTGAAAATCACATTCGTAATATTTGAGTTGTCTCTTTCTCTCTCTATTTTTCTATTTTATATATTTCTTATATTGTTTTTTTTTTTATTATAGTTTATAAATCTATTTACGAATTCAGTTAACCAAGTTATGCTATCATTACTATCCATTTTTTTTCGTCGACATTAACATTGTCATGATTATCATTGATGGTGCTAATATCATTGTTATTTTTGGTACCATAATACGATCTATAGTTATGTCCGTCACTTCTTTTATTATAAATGTTCTTGTCATTATCGATATTATTGTTATTATCGTTGTTATTGTTATTACTATTGTTATCGTTATTATTCATGTGAGTATCATTATCATATTTATTGTTATCGTTTTATTATTGTTATCATGATTGTTGCTGCTGATGTTATTTTTGTTATTATTAGTATTATTTATATTGTTTTCACTATTACCATTATTATCATAATCATCACCATTTTTATCTTTATTATCATTCTCATCATCGTTAAGATTGTTGTCAGTATTACCAATATCACGATCTTTCATCATTGCTCTTTCATCATCAATATTATTCTCCTTATTTTTATTCTTATTAGTAAATTGCAATGTTAATGCCATCATCGCCATCATTATCATGCATTATTATTAAATTCCTGATCATTATTATCATTACAATTCTTTTTTTTTGTACCATTCTTTATTTTCTTTACTTAACCTAATCTTCACGATCTTCATAAAATAATATCGTTTTCTGCCCTTTCTCCTTTCCTTTCTTTCTCATCTCTTTCTCCTTTCAACAGATATAATTTGATGTCAAAGTTAGGCAAGAAAAAGTAAATAGAAGAAGACGAAGGAGAAGAATAAAGGGATAAA
>NW_028234444.1:3833778-3852574 GCF_977035675.1 Penaeus japonicus | reverse complement strand
CTTTCCCTTTCCTTGTCTCTCTCAATCCTTTTTTCTCTTATAATCTAGTTCTTTTCATCTCTATTCTGGTTATGTCTTTTTTTTTTCTTTATTATATTGGTTTGCTTCAGAAGTTGGAAAGATTAAAAAAAAAAAGAAAGTCTGACATCTAAAAAAAAAAAGTCTTTGTATCGTGTTTTGTGTTTTGTGGGTTTGAGTTTGTTTACAATGTTGTAGTGGATTTTGTGATGTGTGTATCTGTGTCTGTTTAGTTTGTGTTTAAGTATATTATTGAGGATAGTGGGTTAGTAGATATGTATTTTTATGTAAGTATATATATATATATATATATATACTCTATTTATTTATATATATTAATGTTTATATATATTTATGTTATATATTCTATATATATATATATATTATATTTATATATATATGTTATATATGTATATTATATATATATATATATCTATATATATATATATATATATTATATATAATTTAAAAAACAAAATACATTAAAATAAGGACTCAAATAAAAAATAACATACAAAAATAAATAGACAATTAACAAATAATTCATTACACGATAACCAGACCATAAAGCACAAATAGGTAGACGAGAGAAAGAAATAGAAAAAATGATGGAAAGAAAACAAACAAAAAATGTAAACGTATCAATTCAGGACATTGATATTCGACCGTAGGGTGCATTATCACTAATGGTCTGAAGCGGAACGGAGAGAGAGGAGAGCGAAAAGAGAGGAGCGACGAGTGAGAGCGGAGAGAGCGAAAGGAGGAAATCTTAATCTTCTACTGTTTAAAGGGAGAGAACTCGTTGAAAGAGATACTCATATATATTATATATATATATATATATATATATATATTATATGATAAACTATCTATATTATATATATATATATATATATATATATATATTTATATATATTTACACACACACCTCATATTGTAAGTGTGTTATATAAATAAATATACGAGATATCTATATAAATATAAATATATTATATATTATTTTATACTATTTTATCTATATATATTTATAATATATATATTATATACATATATATCTGTATATATTATAATTTATATATATGGTATATATATTATATATTTATATATATATATTATATATATAACACCAACACCACCTCACAACACACACACACACACACACACACACACACCAAACATATATATTTAATATCATATATACTATATTTATAATACATATATATTATATTTTATTAATATATATGTATATTATATAACACAATATAAGTGGTATATTTATAATATATATATATATATATATATTTATATCTTTATATATAATTTTATATATAATATATATTATATATATATATATATATAATATATATCTATATTAGATATACATGTTTATGTATACATTTATATATTATACTTATATATATATTACTATTATTAATATATTTATTTTATAAATATATTTATATATTATATTATTAATATATGAAAACGATAAAGGACGAGAAAAAGAAAAATAAGTGAGGGAACCATGACTTCAACTCAATTTTGTTGATTGCTTGTAGATCTAGGAATTAGATTTTAGAATATAGAATACATGTTTTGTGTGTTCGCGAGAGCGAGTGAGAGAGAGAGAGGAGTGAGAGAGAGAGAGAGGAGAGAGAGCGTAAGAGAGACGAGAGAGAGAGAAGGAGCGGAGAGAGACGGAAGGAGAATGTGAGAGAGAGAGAGAGAGAGATGAGAGGAGAGAGAGAGAGCTGTCAAGGAAAGAGATGAGAGAGAGAGAACGAGAGAGAGAGAGAGAGACAGGACAGACAGGAGAGAGAAGAGAGAGAGAGATTGTGAGAAGAGACGTAAGAGTGACGAGAGAAGAGAGAGTGAGAGACAGGGACAGACAGAGAGAGAGAGAGGGAGAGAGTGAGAGAGGGAGGAGAGAGAGAGTGGGAGAGAGAGAGAGGAGACACAGCGAGAGAGAGAGATGGAGAGCGAGAGTATAGACGAGGAGAGAGAGGAGAGAGAGGAGTCAGACAGAGAGCAGAGAGAGAGAGGGAGGGAGAGAGAGAGGAGTGAGACGGAGAGAGAGCGAGAGCTCGAGATGAGAGAGAGGAGTGCACGAGGAGAGAGGACGTGAACGAGTGGAGAGGGCAGGTGAGCAAGCGGAGAAGCAGAGTGCGAGAGAGAGCAGATAGAGAGAGAGAGTGGTGAGAGGTCGAGACGAGAGCACGAGGAGAGAGGTCGCTGAGGTATGGGGAAGAGGAGGAGAGAGAGAGAGTGTAAGAGATAGAGTAAAGAGTCGAGACGAGAATGAAGAGGAAGGAGAAGAAAGAGGGAAAGAGAAGAGAGAGAGAGTAGAGAGAGAGGGAGAGAGAGAGGAGGCCGGGACGGCCGTGAAGGAGAAGAGACGCAGAGAGAGAGAGAGAGAGAGAGAGAGAGAGAGAGATTGAGAGAGAAAGAAAGAAATAGAGAGAGAGAGAGAAAGAAAAAAATACAGAGAGAGAGAAAGAAAGAAATAGAGATAGTTTGTGATAAGATAATAAGATAAGTGAGAATAAGACAGAGAATTCATGGTACTCTTCACAGTCACAATTCTTCATCAAATATTCACAAAATTTACTAAAAATTCTAACACACTTTTTGTTCTTTTCTTTTCATCGCGCTAAAACACGATTTTCAACTTGCAGCGCAAATGTAAAAACACTGAAATATTCTAAAAAAGAAAAAAAAATTCCTTATTCTAATATTAGTCTTCCTGGGGGAAATTAGCACTAAAACCAAATATTAAAGGAAGCTTGCATTTGAGTAAAAAAAAAAGATTCTCTAAGCTTTTCTGGCGGTTCTATATAGAGTCGAGAGAGAAAGAGATGGGAGAGAGAGCGGAGAGAGAGAGACGAGAGAGAGATCGAGAGAGAGGAGGAGAGAGAGAGGAGAGAGAGAGAGTGAGAGAGAGGAAGTGGAGAGAGAGCATGAGAGAACGAGAGAGAGAGGAAGAAGAGGTAATTAGAGAGAGAGAGAGAGAGACCGAGAGAGAGAGAGAGAGAGGAGAGAGAGAGAGCGCAGGAGAGAGAGATCGAGAGGAGAACGGAGAGAGAGAAGAGAGAGTTGAGAGAGAGAGAACAAAGAAAGAGAAATGAGAGAGAGAGAGAGAGAGAGGAGGAAAGCGATAGATAGAGAGAGAGAGAGAAATGAGAGAGAGGGAGGAGAGGCCTGAGAGAGAGAGAGACGAGAGAGAGTTTGAGAGAGCAAGGGAGAGGAGAGAGAGAGCGAGAGAGAGAGAGAGAGTGGGAGAGAGAGAGAAAGAAAGAGAAATAGAGAGAGAGAGAGAGAGAGAGAGAGAGAGAGAGAGAGAGAGAGAGAGAGAGAGAGAGAGAGAACAAAAGAAATAGAAAGAGAGAGAGAGAGAAAAAGAGAGAGAAAGAGAGAGAGATGTGAGTTGCCAACTCGGGAATAAATCGGTGTTGTCCTCTTACAGAGTCCGCATAATGCGACATTTTACCTTGGTTTATAGTCATAATGCCACTTTCTCGTACCAGTGCCAGTGCCAGTGCCAGTGTCAGGCCAGAGTAAAGCAGCATACTGAGTTCAATGACACTATATAGTATGATGTAGTGCGTGTTATGTTTGTTATGATGATATGCGTTAATAATGATTAACATTGATATTCAGTGTTCCGTTTGGTTAGTAACTAGAAATGGAATGTTTAGTAATTAGTGTTGTATAGTAATTAGGATGTTATTAAAGTTGGTGGTGATATTGTTCTTACAATTTCTACTTTCATAGATGTTGTCATTATCATCATTATCATTATTGTTGTAATTATCCTTGTTATCGGTATATATAAATGAAAAAAATAAATTATGTCGTTTCGGCTTTCAAAAAAAAAAAAAAAAAAAATATATATATATAACGCTAAAAAAGATAGTAGTTCTGGTATTATAAAAAGAAAACAAAAGAAACAAAAACAAACAAACATTTAGGTCAGTGACACCCTTAATTTAAAAAAAAAAAAAAAAAATCTGTTTAACTCATTACTTATTACACATCACTTAATATTCTAATCCTCCCAAGTATTATTCAAGATTCCTCATGCAACATCCTTGAATGCAACCCTCGGCATTGAGAATCTTCTTCACCTACATATCCAACGATGCATTACAAGGTTCAACGAGGAGCACTTCATCACCTTTACATATTGCACGGAGAGCCGATCATACAGCGACAGACGATAATGCATTAAAACATCACTTCAATTTCATATTCCATCCTCTAACACTGCAAAATGCAACAACAACAACAACAACAACAACAATATCAATAACAATATATCGATATCAATTAATCAATTGCATATTCCATCCTCTAACACTGCAAAATGCAACAACAACAACAACAACAATATCAATAACAATACATCGATATCAATTAATCAATTGCATATTCCATCCTCTAACACTGCAAAATGCAACAACAACAACAACAATAACAATATCAAGAACGATACATCGATGTTAATTAACTTTGTGTCTTCTTTAAGGATGAAGAAATCAATAGGGTTAATTAATCATTTGTATATATCTTGGTTAATTGGCTTACGATTATCGTGGTAGTTATCAACAAGGTTTAAGAAAAAGTTGCTGGCGCTTTGTGATGGAAATTTATGGGTGGGTTGTCTATGATATAAGAAACAGTTGCTTAGATTTTGATGGTTATCTAAGGTAGATGGGTAAAAGGTTACTACCATTAATGCTATTAATATTATTGTTATTATCACTACTATTATTGTTGTTACTATTATTGTTATTATTTTGATTATGATTATCATTGCTATCATCTTTATTATCATTAAAATCATTATCAATATTATTATTATTATCATCATCATTGTTGTCATCATCCTTTTTATCATTATCTTCATCATCATTATTGCAATTATCATTATTATCATAATCAACATTGTTATTGTTATCATCGTCATCTTTATCGCAATCATTATTATCATTATTGTCCTTATTGTTATTATCATTACTATTATCATCATCATTAACATTATTATCCTTACATAAAGAGCCGATGCCTCTTCAAAGAGTGCAAGAATGCAAATGCAATATGTGGACAATATATACGAACACAAGACGCTAAGTAACAATAGTAAAACACTTTTAAAATGCAAAACTAGGAAAAGAAAGAAAAAAACAAAAACATTAAGGATTGAATACGTTAAAAATGGCAATATAAAGATAAAAAGATTATGATTAAGTGAATCGAATAAATAAAGTAAAATGAAAATATATTTGTGGTAAAGAGTAGATTTTTAGGGAGGGTCAAGGGTAGATAAGGAGTATATTTATGTGTTAGATAAAGATATATCAGGACTATATTCATGGGGTGGATAAAGGTAGATAAGGACTATATTCATGTGGTAGATAAGGGTAGATACACGATTAAAAAAAAAAGTGGTAAATGATTATACAAAAAGTTACGGACTAAAAAAAAAAAAAAGAAAAAAAATATATATATGGTCGAGTTCCCTGTGCTCCTATCAATAAACCTATTAAAATTCTGGTAGTGATTTGAGATAAACAAATAGAACATGAGATAAATTATGAGTGGATTCTAGTCGCTTTGATTACACTACAAGTTATGGACCTATTACGATGAAATTTCATGCGTGGGTTTCGATGCTAGAAACAAAAAAGGCTTAGATTGTGTTGTGGTGATCTGGGTTTCATGAGTATATTTTAGAGTCGGTAGATCTGTCTGAAGTATACCTACACGTTATGGATGTCAATACTCGTCATCATATCTGAGGATGTATATTGACTTGTCGAATTTACGGCGAGAATGTAGCTAGTGATATTATTTTAGAGGTTATGTTATGTTTAGAAGAAAGGTATGAATGAGACTGAATATTTAAACACGCAAGAGATGTATTTGACGCGTTTCGACGGAGGTCTTTCTCAAAAATTCATGTATTTTTGAGAAAGACCTCCGTCGAAACGCGTCAAATACATCTCTTGCGTGTTTAGATACTCAGTCTCATTCATACCTTTCTTCTAAATTTGTCGCTATGAACTCTGTTTATGTTAGGTTATTCTATCATTATAAACCTCAGTGAATGATTTTCATATGCGTTTGGACTAATGTTAACGTATTTTAATGAACAATGACGCTTTTATAATATACTCTTTAATACTAAAAAAATATTTCAATACTAGCCTTCAGGACTCACCTTCTCTTTCTCTTTCTTTCTGTCTATCTCTTTCTTTCTTTCTCTTTCTAGTATATAAAGTTTATCTTATTACTAGGAATTTCTTTTGATAATTGGATTTAGGGTTATATTTATACTGCCATATAAGGATTATCAAATTATCAGCATATAGGATCTATCTTGATACTAACATACATGCTATATCTTGTTACTGGCATATAGGATTTATCTTAATACTATCATGTCAGATCTGTCTTAAATAATAGCTTATAGGATCTATCTTGTTACTAACATATATGATATATCTTATTACTTACATATAGGATTTATCTTAATACTATCATGTCAGATCTGTCTTAAATAATAGCTTATAGGATCTATCTTGTTACTAACATATATGATATATCATATTACTTACATATAGGATTTATCTTAATACCATCATGTCAGATCTGTCTTAATAATAGCTTATAGGATCTATCTTGTTACTAACATATATGATATATCATATTACTTACATATAGGATTTATCTTAATACCATCATGTCAGATCTGTCTTAAATAATAGCTTATAGGATTTATCTTGTTACTAACATATATGATATATCATATTACTTACATATAGGATTTATCTTAATACTATCATGTCAGATCTGTCTTAATAATAGCTTATAGAATCTATCTTCAGACTAACATATATGATATAACATATTACTTACATATAGGATTTATCTTAATACTATCATGTCAGATCTGTCTTAAATAATAGCTTATAGGATTTATCTACTGCTCTGACTGGTTTGCTTTGGACGCCACAAGTTATTTACTCAGGGATACAAACTTTTGAAGAGGTTTGGGTCTGTTGACAGCTGGTAACTCTTACACATTTTGACAGCAGAATTATCTTCTTCGGAAAGGGGAGTCGTTCGAAGCTTCACGTCTCATGGAGAATGATTATGATTAAGATGATGATGATGATGAAGAGAAGGGGGATAAGAAGGGTAGATAAACAAGGGAGAAACGAAATGAAGAATGAAAGGAAGAAAGACAAAAGGAAGATCAAAACTAAACTTGGAAGGTTTGAGTAAATAACAGATCATCGAGAATAAATATGATTACCTTCATTAACTTATTTACTGACTATTGTTCTAATAAAGAGTATCAAAGAACCACTAAGTAATTGTGAATCATATGATAGTGCAATAGAAACTCGCTTGCAATATATACATGTGCTACGTTGCCGAATGGATAACAAGTGAGATCATGCGCAGAAAAGGGTAATTATTTCACCCACTGCGCAGGAAACCCGAGCGATGTTTACAAACGTCATTCTAAGCCACGCCCACTTCTCGCTAACCACGCCTAACCGTCTCTGAAAAATAGATACCTTATTTAGTTATTACATATACGATTTACATCACGTTTTTTTTGTTTGATTTTTTTTATACAAGTAAAGATAGCGATTTTTCAATGCTATCTCGAGAAAGTTTATTTGCGATAACTATTTAAATGAAGCTTATCTTGAACTCGTAATGCTTCTGTGAATTATTAAAAGTTTGAATTTTATATATGAATTTCTTATCAGAGAGGTCCTTGGTTAATTATATAAACAAACAGTACCTTTTCATGATCATCTTAATTGGATAATTTATAATGATTGGGGAGAGAAAGAGAGATTAAAGATAATTGTAATGAAGATGATGATGAAAGAGAAAAGGGAGAAAGAATAAAGGAGACAGCGAATAAATAAGAAAAAAAAAGAAAAACAAGAGGTAGAAGATAAAAAAAAGGGGGGGGAAATGAAGATGGGAAAGAAGAAAGGAAAATGATATAAAAAAGGAATAAACAAATATTATAAAGATGGTTCAAACGAAGAAGAAGAATAAAAAATAGAAAGTAGAGAAGGAAAAGACAGATAGAGATAAAACATGAAAAAACATAAAGAAGAAGAAAAGAGGAAGAAGGAAATTAAAAAGAGAAAAAGATGGGAAAAAATAATATTAAGGAAAAAAAACAAAAACAGAATAAGCAGAGAAAATGAAGAAAAAAAGAAAATAAATGCAAAGATAAGAAAAAAAAAATAGGATAAGAACAAAGAAGCAAAAACAAAAACACAGAATACTGAAGAAAACAGAGAGAAAAAGAGAGAAAACACAGGAAGAATAATATTGAATCCAAATAAATAACAGATATATGGAAGAACGAGAGAAGGAAGGTGAAAAAAGTGGATTTGCTGAAATTTCGAAAGACTTTCCCGGTGGTTCGACTGTACATAACATCCCCCCTCCCTTCCCTTACCCCCCCTCCTCCCATCCTCGTCCCTCTCTTGTCCAACCTGCCCTACCAGTCCCCCCTTCATCCTATTCCCCTCCCCCTTCCCCCTCCCTCTTTTGTCTGATCCCTCTCCACCCTCCCCCTCTCTCCCTTCTCCCTCCCTTTCCCAATCCCACCCTCCCCCTCCCCCTCCCCCACCACACCCTTAGTTGGGTTGTGCGTCTTTTGTTTTTTTGTAACGGATTTTTTTTATTTTTATAGGATCTTATTTCTCTCCTTTCTTTCTTAACGTCGCTTCTGTTTTGTCTGTCTGTGTCTCGCTCTCCCTTTCTCTCTCTCTCTCTCTCTCTGTCTATCTATTTCATCCTCCCCTTCCCTCTCTTTCTCTTTCTCTCTGTCTCTCCATTTCCTCCTCCCTTTCCCTCTTTTTCTCCCCCCCTCTCTCTCTATACTTCTCTCTCTCTCTCTCTCTCTCTCTCTCTCTCTCTCTCTCTCTCTCTCTCTCTCTCTCTCTCTCTACTTCTCTCTCTCTCTCTACTTCTCTCTTTCTCTCTCTCTATCTATCTTTATCTCTCTCTTTCCCTCCATTCCCTCCTCTCCTTCCCTCTCTATACCTCTCTCTCTCTCTCTCTCTCTCTCTCTCTCTCTCTCTCTCTCTCTCTCTCTCTCTCTCTCTCTCTCTCTCTCTCTCTCTCTAATCCCCTCCTCCCTTTCCCCCCTCTCTTTCTCTCTCTCTCTCCCCCCCCCCTCTCTCTCTCTATCTATCTATTCATATATTCCCGATATCTATTCTCCTCCATCCCCGTCTTTCAAAACAGCGCTAACGATATCCATAACAACAGGTCCCGGATGTACAGCAACAACAGTGTCTGCACCAGTAAGATATTTATACAAGGGGAAAAAAAACCGAGTCAAGAAACGTAAGAATTGGCTTATCGTTGCCTCCTCTTGCCCTTCTACTTTCCCCTCTTTTTTTCCCCCTCGAACCTCCTTCTCTCCTCTTTCATGATTTCCTTTTTTTCTTTCTTCCTTCTTTTCGTTCTTCGTTCGACTCTCTCCTCCCTTCTGTCTTTTTTTTTTGTTCTGTTTTGTTTTTTGTCTCACTTTCTCCTTCCTCTGTCTCTATCTCTTTTTCCTTCTCTGTTTCTTCCTATCTCTTGCTGTACGCATCTTCTCCTCTTGTCTTTTCGTATATTTTTTCACTTTTCTCTCTCTCCTTTCCACTTCTACTATTTATTTCTTCTCCCATTCCCTTTCTCTCCTCCCCCCTCTGACCCCTTTCTTTCTTCTCT
Source organism: Penaeus japonicus (assembly GCF_977035675.1). Classification (NCBI taxonomy): domain Eukaryota; kingdom Metazoa; phylum Arthropoda; class Malacostraca; order Decapoda; family Penaeidae; genus Penaeus; species Penaeus japonicus. The sequence continues at coordinate 3,842,791 of NW_028234444.1, read as the reverse complement.
CTCCCTTCCTCTTCCCTCTCCCTAATTTCTTTCTCATTCCAATATTATGTCTCTCCCCCCTATCTCTCTCCTTCCCTTTTCTTCCATTTATGTCTTTTCTCTCTCGTCTTTCTCTTCCTCTTCCCCTTCCTCCCCTTTTTCCTCCACCTCTCTCCTACCCCTTATCTCCCCCCATACCCCCTTCTCTCTTTCTTCCTATAGCTTCTTTTCTCTTCCTCTTCCCTCTCCTCCTTCTTTTTCCTCTCTCCTTCCTTTCTTTCTTCTCCCCTCCCTCCCCCTCCCCCGGTTTGAGGGTGGGGAAAAATCATCCAATAAACATCAACTGGCAACTGAACGAGGGGAAGGAATGGGGGCTATCAATTTGTATTCTTCTTCACCCCCCTCCCTCCTCCTCCCCCTCCCATATCACCGACCTTAACCCCCCCCCTCCCCTCCCTTCTTGTATTTGCCTGACCCTTCTTTCTCTCCCTCCCCTCCCCTACCCCCTCTATTTATCCCTTTCTCCTTTTATTTCTGCTGCACTACTCCCCCTTCTCTCTATCTCTTCCTTTCTCTCTCAGAAGTAGAAAATAACATACAAGAAGAAAAAAATAACAAAACATGAAAAGGAATAAAAAGAATTAAAAACAACAACAGAATTCGGAGCGTAAACAACAAAAAAAGAAAAAGAAAAATAGGAAGAAAAGGGAAGGTACGAATAAAAAAAACAACAGAATAAACAAACAAATAAAACAAATAACAACAGGAAGAAAAACTAAAAGAAGAAAAGAGAGAAGAAAAAAGAAAAGAAAAAGAAAATAAAGAAATGCAAAGAGAAGCAAAAGCTACTCTGCATATTCTCTCCCTCCTTTTCCCTTCTCCCTTTTCCCCAAAACCATTAAATAGTGTTAACGTGACGACTCTATCCGTAAATAAATACGAATAGACAGATTGGGGTCGAATCTTCTTTATCCCCCCCCTCCTCACCCCACTCCCCCCTTCCCCCCTTGCCTTATCCTCTTTTCTCTCCTGCGTCTGCCTCTGTCTTCCTTTCTTTCTTGTCTCTCTCTCTCTCTCCTCTGTTCTCTCTCTCTTCTTTTCTTTCTCTTCTCTGTTCTCCCTCTCTTCTTGTTTCTTTTTTCTTTTGTCTGTTTCTCTATCGTCGTCTTTCTCTGTCTTTCTCCGCCTTTCTTCCTCCCTGTCTCTTTCATGTCTTTCTTTCTGTCTCCCTCTTTCTCGGTCTCCTTTCTTCCTCTCTTCCTGTTTCTCAACTTTTCTCTTTTCTCTGTCTTTCTCTCTCTCTCTCTTTCTTTCTTTCTTTCTTTCTCTCTCTCTCTCTCTCTCTCTCTCTCTCTCTCTCTCTCTCCCTCTCTCTCTCTCTTCTCTTCTCTCTCTCTCTCTCTCTCTCTCTCTCTCTTCTCTCTCTCTTCTCGCTCTCTCTCTCTATCTTTCTCTCTCTCTCTCTATCTCTCTCTCTCTCCTCCTCTCTATATATATATATATATATATATACATATATGTATATATATATATATATATATATATATATATATATATTATATATATATATATGTATATATATATAATATATATTAAATATATATATATATATATATATATATATATATATATATATATATATATATATATATATATATATATATATATATATATATATATATATATATATATATATCCCTCTCTCCATTTCTTCCCTTATCCAACTCCTTTTCTTCTCTCCCTATCTCCCCTCTTTTAAATCTCTCCCTGTCTAACTACTTTTCTCTGTCTCTCTCTCTCTTTATCTCCCCCTATTCCCTGTCTCACCTCTCTTCTCTCTCAACCAGGCTCTCCCCTCTCTCTCTGGGATTAGAATGAAGAAAAATAGAGGACTATAAGCAATGATAGCAAAATGATTATTATGTTAGTGTATAGGATAATGATGATGATGATGATAATGATGATGTTGATGATGATGATGATGATGATGATGATGATGTTGATGATGATGTTGATGATGATGATGATGATGATGATAATGATGATGAGGAGGATAATGACGATGATGATGATGATGCTGATGATGATGATAATAATAATTATAACAACATTGAATGCATTGGTTTCTTGTTTTTTTTTCGTACTTCTCATTTCATTTCATTCATTCTCTTCTCGCCTCTCCATCTCCCACCCTTCCACCCTCTCTTTTTCTCCCTCTCTCTCACTTTATCTTCCCTTCCTTCTTACGTTCTGTCTTCTCGCCTCTCCCTCTCCCACCGGTCCCCTCTTTCTCTCCCTCCTTTCTCTTTCTCTCTCTCTCTCGTTTTCTCTTTCCCTCTCCCACCTTCCCTTCCTCTCCCTCTTCTCCCCTCCCCTTCTCTCTCTCTCTCTCCTCCCTCCTTCTCTCTCTCTCTCTCTCTCTCTCTCTCTCTCTCTCTCTCTCTCTCTCTCTCTCTCTCTCTCTCTCTCTCTCTCTCTCTCTCTCTCTCCCTCTCCCCCCCCCCTTCTCTCTCTCTCCTCCCTTCTCTCTCTTTCAACCCCCCCTTCTCTCTCTCTTTCTCTCTCCTCCCCCATTCTCTCTCTCTCTCTCTCCTTCCCCCTTCTCCCTCCCTCTCTCTCTCTCTCACTCTCTCACTCACTCTCTCTCCCCTCCCCACTCTCTCTCTCTCTCTCACTCTCTCTCACTGACCCTATTTGCCCTCACACTTCACACTGATGATGCGAAACCGATGAGGTACTTAAGACGAAAGAGAAGTGTCAGTGTGAGGGATGTCTTGCGTCATACTCTCGCTCACTCTGTGTCACTCTGATCGCCTGCTTGCTCTCGCTCTCTCTATCTTTCTCTCTTGGTCTCTTTCTCTCTCTGTCTGTCTATCTTTCTCTCTTGGTCTCTTTCTCTCTCTATCTTTCTCTCTCTCTCTCTCTCTCTCTCTCTCTCTCTCTCTCTCTCTCTCTCTCTCTCTCTCTCTCTCTCTCTCTCTCTCTCTCTCTCTCTCTGTCTGTCTGTCTCTTCTTTTTTTATCTTATTCTCTTCTCTTTCTCAATTTCTTCTCTATTTCTCCTTCTCTCTCTCTCTCTTATTCTCTCTCTCTCTATCTCCCATTCCTTTTCCCCCTCTCTCTCTCTTTCACCCCCACAAAAAAAGAAAGAAAAAAAAATCGGGAAAGATAAATAACGATAGACAGACAAATATAAATCTGATTACGATAGGGGGTGGGGGTGGGGGTGGAGGTAAGAGGGGGGATGGAGGTAAGAGAGGGGGATGGAGGTGGGGGTGGGGGTGGAGGTAAGGGTGGAGGTAAGGGTGGAGGTGGAGGTAGAGGTAAGAGTCGGGGATGGAGGTGGGGGTAGGGGTGGAGGTAAGAGGGGGGATGGAGGTAAGAGAGGGGGATGGAGGTGGAGGTAAGAGTCGGGGTGGAGGTGGGGGTGGAGGTGGAGGTAAGAGTCGGGGTGGAGGTGGGGGTGGAGGTGGAGGTAAGAGTCGGGGTGGAGGTGGGGGTGGAGGTGGAGGTACGAGTCGGGGTGGAGGTGGGGGTAAGGGGGGGAGGGGGGTCAATGTGATGAGAGCACTCTGCCAAAACGAAGTCATTAAGACCCTTTCAAAAGACCGATTATGGGCCATTGACTATGTATTGAGATCGAATCCACACACGCGGATAGAGTGAACATTACGTTGAGGTGAACAGATGAAGAGATGACCGCCTAAACGGAACGCTAAGATGAACAGATGAACGTGAACGCCTCGTTGAGATGAACGGATGACCGTCCGAATGGGAGAATATGACGAGTGAACGCCAGGCTAAGATGAACGCTACGCTTGGATGGGCATGAATGAACGCCACTCAGAGATGAACAGATGACCGAGTGAACGCTGCCAATGAACGCCGTGGATGAACGTCGCACTTAAATGAATAGATGAACGACTGAACGCCACACCAAGATAAACGCGTGAACAACAGATGTACGACTGAACGCCACTCGGAGAGGAAGAGTTGAACAAAAAGAACGCCAGGCTAAGATGAATGCAAGACCGGCAGAACACCATATATATTCGTTCATAATTTATTATTATTATTATTTTTTATTATTATTATTATTTTTTTTTTATACGATCTCCATTGTTTTTAATATTGTTTTTTTTTTTTTAATTATTATCCTTTGTGTTGATGTTGTTATTATCATAATTATTACTGCTGTTCTAATCTTTATGTTTATTATCACCATAACATTATTATTCTAATTATTATTAAAAAATACGCTTTTGCTATCACTTTATCTTATTACTTTAGTTATCATTATGATCTATATTATTGTCATTATCTTTATAGTTATTGTCATCAGGATTGTTATTAGAATTATCGTTATTATTATTACTATTCTTGTTGTTTTTACTACAACAATTACTACTGCTATTATTATTATTGTTGTTAGTATTATCATCATTTCTATCACCATCATCAATATTTACATTATAATCAACATTTTCATTAGCATCACCATTAATTTCAACAATGCATCACCATTATTGCTATCATCGATATCATTATCACAACCAATATGTCACAATTAATCCCAATCATTTTCATCACCACCATCATCATCATCACTATGAAAACAATCCCAATGACAACAATCATCATCACCATCATCACTATAAAAACAATCCCAATGACAACAATCATCACCATCATCATCATCATCACTATAAAAACAATCCCAATGACAACAATCATCACCATCATCATCATCACTATAAAAACAATCCCAATGACAATAATCATCACCATCATCATCACTATGAAAACAATCCCAATGACAACAATCATCACCATCATCACCAACATCATCATCATCATCATCATCATCATTATCCTCATGATCCCTTCACTCGCCGCCATAACTACCGGTCGTTTTCGTTGCCAATATGCAACTCGCAAATCCTCTTCACTAACAACTCTTAACAAACACTTGAATCGAAACAGCGTTAGCTTTCGTAACTCGATGATTCAGTTCAGAGCGAAATTTCGGAAAGCCAGACAAGTTCTCATATCAAGTTATTTACGTAATTGGCTTCCTTGTTAATGATCGTATTAATGGCGGCGACATGGGGACTTCCGGTCGTTGGCGGGGTTACATCCGGGGGTCGGTCTAGCATTTGCATCATACTCTCTCTGTTTCTGTTTCTGTTTTGTGTTTCTGTCTCTGTTTCTGTCTATTTCTCTTTCTCTTTTTTTTTTCTTCTCTCTCTCCACCTCCTCTCTCTCTCTCTCTCTCTCTCTCTCTCTCTCTCTCTCTCTCTCTCTCTCTCTCTCTCTCTCTCTCTCTCTCTCTCTCTCTCTCTCTCTCTCTCTCTCCTCTCTCTCTCTCTCCTCCCTCCTTCTCTTCCTCTCCTTCTCTCTCCCTCTCTCTCCTCTCTCTCTCTCTCTCTCTCTCTCTCTCTCTCTCTCTCTCTCTCTCTCTCTCTCCCTCCCTCCCTCTCTCTCTCTCTCTCTCTCTCTCTCCCTCCCTCCCTCCCTCCCTCTCCCTCCCTCCTTCTCCCTTTCTCTCCCTCTCTCTTCCTCTCCTTCTTCCAACCCTCTCTCGGATAAGTGGCTGTGCGAATAAGTGCATATAGAAAAAGGCTGCGCAAATGAGCGGATATGTGGAAAAGCGGCCTTAAAAAAGTACAGTGTGGATCACCGGATGTAGAAAAAGCAGTGCGAATAAGCGGATGTTCGGATGAGTGGATGCTCGGATTAAACGAATGTAGAAAAGGCTGTGCGAATAAGCGGTTGTACGGATAAGCAGCCTTAGCAAAAGGTTGTGCGAATAAGTTGATGTTCGGATGAGTGGCTCTTTAGATGAGCGGATTTTCGGGTGAGCGGCTGTTCCGATGAGCGGCTGTTCAGATTGGCAATGTGATGTGACGCATTTCGATTTTCATTTACTTCCATTTCCACGTTATTTTCCATCTATTTTTTTTTTTTCAATTCGTGTCTCATATCCTCGTTTTCTATTCTTCTTCCTTGTTCGGCTTATTTATTCTTCCTTCTAATAGAACTAATCGACTAATTTATCTACTATATTTTGTTTTATTCTCTCTCAACCTATCTTTTTATTTGCGAAAATTCCCTCTCACTCAATTCTTTTCTCCTCCTCTGCTTTCTATTACCCTCCCTTCCCCTCTCCTATATCTCCTCTATCTCCTCTTTTATTTTTTCCTCCCCCTCCCCCCCCCCCCTTTTTTTTCTTTTTCTTTTTTTTTTGCTTTAGTGCGTCGCTCTCTCCACGTATAGGATCATTTTATACGACAAGATACGAACAAGATACGGACATGTCGGAAATTGCCAGAAACAAAAGAGCATCTATTACCCTTAGGAAACCGCGGCGATGCCAGATGTACGACGGTAATGGAAAGTCTCGGCCACGGAAGCCACTTAACAGGGGTGCATTAATAACAGGGAGAAAAGGAAGGAGGAGGAAGAGGAAGAGGAGGAAGAAGAAGAGGAAGAATAGGTGGAGGGGGATAGGAGGAGAAAGAGGAAGAGAAAGAGGAAGAAGAGGCAGAAGACGAAGAGTTGGAGAAAGAGGGGGGTAGAAGAAGAGGAGGAGGAGAGAAAGGGGGGAAGAAGAAGAAGAGGAAGAGGAGTAAGAAGAAGAGGAAGAAGAAGAAAAGGGGAAGAAGAAGAAGAAAGAAGAAGAAGAAGAAGAGGAAAAAGAAGAAGAAAACAATAGTCAAAAGAAGAAGAGACAATAGAGGAAGAAGAGACAGAAGAAGAAGATTAATGATAATAACAAGAAGAGGAAATAGGGGAAGAGGAGGAGGAACTGGGCGGGGCGGGGGGCGGGGGGCGGGGGGGGAGTCTCCTCTTCCCATCCTGCACGAGGATAAGATCATAATGCAGGACTTAATTCACCAGGAGATGCGGTAGGATGTGACTAGAGAGCTTTTGGCATGATAGGGTACAGGGAATGGGGGGGGGGGGGGGAGGAAGAGGGGAAGGGGAGGGGGATGGAGAGGAGGAGATACAGGGGGGAGGAGGGGGAAGAGGAGGAGGGAAGGGGAGGAGGGGGAATGGGTGGGGGATAGGGTACAGGGAAGGGGAGGAGGGGGAATGGGTGGGAGATAGGGTACAGGGAATGAGGGAGGGAGGGGAGGGGGAAGAGGAGGAAGGGGAATGGAGAGGAGGATAGGGTACAGGGAATGGGGGGGAGGGATAGGGGGAGGAGGAGGAGGAAGGGGAAGGAGAGGAGGATAGGATACAGGGAATGGGGGAGGAGGAGGAGTGGGAGGAGGGGGAAGGGGAAGGGAAAGGAGAGGAAGATAGGGTACAGGAAAGCGGGGTTGAAGTGGGGTGGGAGGAGGGGGGAGGGTACAAAAGAGGGGTAAGTAAAGGAGTACAATGAGAAGGAGGAAGAGAAGAAGAAAATGTACAAGGAACAGACGAAGAAAGAGTTCAAGGAAGAGAAGAAACTGAAATAAGAGGAAAAGAGGGAAGACGAGATAAGAAAATACGAAAGAACATGGTGCAAGGAAGGGGGAGAAAGAGAGGTAGGGGGGGAGTATAAAATGTGTGGATAGGGCAATAACAGTAACAACAACAACAGCAGCAGTTGCGACAATGATAATATCAATAATAATGATTTTCAGTTGAAAGGTTTATCTTTCTCTCGTTTGCATATATTTATCTCCTTTTCTCTTCCTCTCTCTGTTTGCTGTCTGTTTGTATTTCTCTGTCTCTGTCTCTCTTTCTGTCTCTGTCTCTGCCTTTCTCTCTTTCCTTCTCGCCAGCTCTCTCTCTCTCTCTCTAACTTTCTCACTTACTCTCTCGTTCTTTATCTGTCTGCCTCTATCTAGGTGTTTCTGTTCTTCCTTTCTCTCTCTCCTCATTCCCTCTTTCCTTCCCTCACCCCCTCTCCTGTCCCTCTTTCCTTCTGTCCTTTCCTCCTCCCCCCCCTCCCTCCTTTCTTTCCCTTCCTCTTTCCCGCTCTTCCCCGTCCCTCCTTCTTTCCTTTTCTCTTCCCCTCTCCCCCCTCCCCTCCTCTCTTCCTTCTCTATTCTTCCCCTCCCCTCCCCTCTGCCACCCTCCCCTCCTCCCTTCTATACACCGTCATTATACATTCTTCTCCTGAATCTCCCTTCCATTTTGGAGACAAAACTCCCCTCTTCCCCCCTCCCTACTCCCCTCCCCTCCCCCCTCCCCTCCCACCTCTCCCCCCCCCCCACCCTCCACTCTCATCACCCCTCATATTCCTCTCCTCATTATCTTATCTATTGTCTTCGTGGTCTACCGGAATAGTCCTATCACATCTTTCCTTCTTCCCTTTTCGTGGGATTTTCTTATCATATTTTTAGTGGCTTATATATCCAAAAAATATTACTTCTTATACATACCATTTTCTTGCCATGATTACAGCTACTTAGGGTTAGATTTTCCTTTCAAATTTCCTTGATTCAGTTTCGCACCGGTTTTCAATCACTTTACCTTATACTATGTTTTCTGTATAATTATTATTTTTTCTTCCATTTTCCATTTTCTTAACATTGTGTTTTCCTGCTAACTTGTTCCCTTGTACTAGGACTATATTTATCACTATATTTCCTTACCATAAGCTTTCCTTTTTTTCTTCCACTGCTCCTATCGAACACAATTTTATTCCACACATTTACCTAGCACTATATTTACCTACCATACATCCTAAACATATTTTCTAAGCACCATATTTCTTCCTACCATACACTCCCTATTACTACTGTATTTTCCTACCACACATCCCAACCCCATTTTCCTTATCGCACCATATTTTACGAACACTATATATCATTCCCCTACCATTACCAAACCTTATTTTCCCTAACCATATCTCCCCTACCACAACAAACCATAAACCTACCATTATCCATTTCGATTTAATTATTGGTTACTACCACCTCCCTTAATCTTAAAAAACAAGACTATTATACCTCCGTTTCTAAGAACTTCCGTTTTAGTACTTAGAGACTACTGTTTCCCCGGGTTGATTTCTTTCCTTAACCTCGGACCGTAGGCAGGAT
>NW_028234444.1:3819025-3821178 GCF_977035675.1 Penaeus japonicus | reverse complement strand
TGTGTGTGTCGTGTGTGTGTGTGTGTGTGCGTGTGTGTGTGGAGTGTGTGTGTGTGTTTTTGTCGTGTGTGGTGTGTGTGTGGGTGTGGTCTTTTAACGTGTATGTGTGATATAATGTGTGTGTTTGATTTTAGCTAACAATAGTAATAAGATTAGTATTATTGTGGAGGCAGGATGATGCATAACGATACTAATTAATTGGTAGCAAGAGTTATAATGGATGTGTTGAGAGTAGCTAACAAAATAGGAAGGGATACGAGACTTCTACAACAGATAACTACAACTACTGTCAACACTTTTGCACTACTACAACAACAACTACTACTACTATTCTTGTCATGATAGTAGAATGATATTGATAGTGATAATCATAATGATGATAACAAATTTAGTATCAATGGACTTAGAGTAATGCCAATATACATTAATATTAACATCTAGATCACAGTAAAAATGATGATAAAAATGGAAGCAATAAAACAGTGGGTCATAAACGGAAGAAGATTCACAAAATAAATAACAATCCTAACACGAAATATAAAAGCTTATCAGGAAAAAAAGACAAAAAAGACAAAAGCTTTACAGAAAACAAACAAACAAACAAATAAAAAACAACCTAAGAGAAAACAAAAACAAATACTTCTGCACTAAAAAAAACTAAAACCAAAACAAATAACAAAACAAAAAACCCAACAATTGCCTCAGTGAAAAAGAGCAAAAAAACAAAACAAAAAACAGCAACAACAACCTAAAACAAAACAAAAACAACAGATAACAAAAGAATGTCGAAAAGCGCAATGACTCAGCCCTTGACCACGGCCTCTCTCTTGCTGTGTCGTGTGAGGACAGCTAACTTTTGCGTACTTTGTCCCTTGGTCGTCATAACAATCTCCTCTTGTGTCCCCTTGCCTGAACTCTTGCCTCTCTCTTGATTTCTTGCGAGATAGCCCTCTTGTCTTTGTTTATGTATTGTTTTATTTTTTCGTGTTTGTTTTTTTGTGTTTTTTTTGGTATTTGTTTGTTTGGGTGTGTGTCTGTGATTTTTTTTTTTTTTTTTTGGGTGTTTTTGTCTGTGTCTCGTTCTTTCTTTCGCTATGTCTCTCATTTTATTTTTTTTTCTCTTTCTCTCTCTCTCTCTCTCTCTCTCTCTCTCTCTCTCCTCCCCCACTCCCTCCCTCCCTCCCCCCATCCCTTCCCTCTCCCCTCCCGCTCCCTCACCTCTCTCTCCCCTCCCCCCCTCCCCACTCTCTCTCCCCCCCGCCCTCCCTCCCGCCCTCCCATCCCTCCCTCCCTCCCTCCCTCCCCCCTCTCCCTCCCCCCGCCTCTCCCTCTCTCTCCCTCCCTCTCCCTCCCTCCCTCCCTCCCTCCCCCCCCCCCTCCCTCTCCCTCCCTCCCTCCCTCCCTCCCCTCCCTCCCCCCTCTCCCTCCCTCCATCTGAACAACAACAACTTCTGCCACTGACTGCCCTGCAACCTGCAACAGAGCTTCAAAAGAACCAACCGACAAGTGATGGTTCATAACAACGGAGTTTATCACATGCAACATAAACAGTTTGAAGAAGCCATTTTTCACAAAACATTAACTATTCGTGTCACTCAGTCTTGTAGATAGTGTGTGACTGATGGTTCTCCTAAATCAATAGAAGTCTTGTCAGTTTTGTGGGTTGCTGAGATGGCTTTTCTCTGGCTTTCTTTTTTTTTTTTTTTTTTTTTTTTTTTTTTTTTTTTTTGCAGGGCGTGTAAAATGTTGGGTATTTAAATTTGAGAATGTCTGGAGATCTCTCTTTCTCTTTCTTTTTGTCTTGTCTTTTTGTTTTCTCTCTCTTTCTGTCTCGCTCTCGCTCTCTTTTTTTTTTTTCTTTCTTTCTCTTGAGAATGTCTCTCTCTCTCTCTCTCTCTCTTAAGAATGTCTCTCTCTCTGGCGCCGGAGGGGGGGGGGGGGGGGGGGGTCTTCTTTCCCACGTCATCTCTCTTCTCTCTTCTCTCTAGAATAAGAATCTCTCTCTCTCTTAAGTATTGGCTCTCTCTCTCCACTCCTTTTTCCACACTCCTCTCTCTCTCTTTGCCTCTCATAAGAATCTCTCTCACTCTCCATCTCTCTTCGCTCCTCTCTCTCTCTCTCTCTCTCTCTCGCTTAAGAATGTCCTCTCATCT
>NW_028234444.1:3771525-3776525 GCF_977035675.1 Penaeus japonicus | reverse complement strand
TTTGCTTTATTTCCGCCTTCATAGTATTTTTTGCATATCAATTACGTCGACTGATTCGATATCACGAGGTTGATCCTTTTGATTATGCAATTCATCGTATTTTGGCGGTGCATTGACACAGATACAGTAGAATCTGGTATCTTCCCTCCCTCCCCCCCCTCCCCAACCCCCTCCCCCCTCCCCAACCCCCCTCCCCCCCCTCCCCTCTCCCCCCCTTCATATAAAACCGTTCAAATATTCATATGTTCCGAGAGGCGCTTCCGGCTATACGTCTGTTAGAACTTGTGACTTTATTTGTATGTTTGTTTGACTATTTTGAGCAATATCAATATATTTCCTGCAATATCATTTATCCGGATATATACATGATCTACCGAAGGGTGCATCCTTAACTTGTTTGTTATTGTTATCATGTGGTTGTTGTATTTGTTGTTATTGTTAGTATCATCTTCATCATTATAAGTATTATGATGATTATTATTATTACCATTATCGGTATTACCATCGTTATAAAACAATATGCTGATGGTAATGATGATAATGATGATGATAATGATCATAAAGATAACAATAATTCTATTGATGATGATAAAACTGATAGTGATAACCATAATGATTATTATGGTATTATTGATGATTATGATAGTAGCAATAATAATGACAATACCAACAGTTGTAATGATGGTATTAATGATGATAATGATGATGATAAGAATGATGGTGATAAGAACAACAACAACATCAATTACAATAGTGCGAAGTAATGATAATGATGATAAATTATGATAACGATAATGAAAATGATATCAATATTGACAATCACATATGATAATAGTAAGGATGATAATGATAATGATAACAGTAATAAGGATAATGATAAAAACGATAATGATAATACTAAGAGTGATAATGATAATAGAGATAAAGCTGATAAAAACAACGATAAAAAAAAAGATAATGATACAGTAATAGACGAAAATTCAATTAAAAAGTCCTTTGCTAAGTGGAAGTACAATATCAATAACAAAAAAGTATGTAGTAACCTCGTACAAGTTGTGAGGTGAAAACCTACGGACATCACCCTCCAGATTTACATATCAAAAGATAGACCTGACGACCATGCATAGATTAATTCCCTGCTGTCCACCCCCCACACCTTGGGATTGTCAACAAGTATTTCTTTGGATAGGTCGTGTTTATTACTATACCATAAAAAACAGGTATATATACATACCATACTAAGATATATATATATATATATATATACATATGTATATATGTGTAGATATATATCATTATATATATAATTTATATATATATATATATAGTTATATATATGATATATATATATGCATGTATGTATACAAACATGCAAATATATCAGAAAAAAGACTTTCATATGTATAACGGATGTATATATTGAGATAATATATATATATATATGATTTTGATATATAAAGGTATTATATATATATATATTTATATAGATAAAATTCATTATATATATACGAATATATATATATAATATATATAGTATATGATATATATATATATGTATATATATATTTTGTGTATGTGTGTGTGTTGTGTGTCTGTGTGTGTGGTGTGTGTGTGCGTGTGGTGTGTTGTGTGTGTGTGTGTTGTGGGTCGTTAGTGCGTGTGTGTGTGATGCTGTGGTGTGTGAATGGTGTGTGTGTGTGTGTGTGTGTGTGATAGAAATCTGTAGTATAGAATAACCTGAACGTAAGTTCCTATTTGTCATGTATACGTATTTAGAGACATCACGTGAATGGACACGCATCTGTAAAATAAAAAATTCCTTACCTCTGAGAATGTTTATCCGTCCCACATCTTATATCTTTCCTGTAAGCAGAGAAGTGTAGGGTTTATTTATGTGGTTGATGTGTATCCGCTGTTTCCGGTGATGCATTTTCGGGGGGGGAGGGGGGGGGGGGGTGGGGACCCCTCCCCACCCCCCAAATACACTCTTTAACCTTTCTTTCCCATAAACAACCCTCTCCTCACTTTGTCTTACTATTTTATCCGGCTGTAAATCTTAACCGAAGAAGCTCTAGGTCTTGTTCTTCCCTGCTCTGTCTTCGTTCTTTTTTGTGTTTTTTTTAATGTTGTTTTTTACTTTTTTTTTGTGCTTTTTTTGGTGTGTTTGTTGATTTGCTTTGTTTTTTGTGCTGTTGGTTATGTTTGGTGATGTTGTTTTTTGTTGGGTGTATTGTTTTGTTTTTTTGTTTGTGTTTCTTTTCTTTTTTTTTTGTATTTGTTTGTCCCTGCTCCCTGTGGTGGTGGTGCTGTATTATCTTTTTAATGATCTTTCTCCTCCTCTTTCCTTCCTTTTTCCCTTCGCTATCCTTCAACTTCTCTTTCTCTCTCACTTTCTCTCTCTCTGTCTCTCTCTTTCTCTCTCTCTCTCTCTCTTTCTCTCTCTCTTTCTCTCTTTCTCTCTCTCTCTTCATTATCATCTTCCTCGGGCGCTCCTCTCTCCTCGTAGCTCTCTCTCTTCTTTCCTCTCTCTCTCTCTCTCTCTCTCCTTCTCTCTCTCTCTCCTCCTGCGCCGCTCGCTCTCTCTCTCTCTCTCCGGGTCGGGGGCTGGTCTCTCTCTCTCTCTCTCTCTCTCTCTCTCTCTCTCTCTCTCTCTCTTTCCACTAAAGTCTCCTCACCCTGTCTCACGCTCTCCCCCCCCCCTCCCCCCCCCCCCCCCCCCCCCCCCCCCCCCCCCGCTCCCCCTCCCTCCCCCCCCTCGCTCCCTCTTCTCTCTCTCCTCCCTCTTCTCTTTTCTCTTCCACTTAAAAGTCTCCTCACGCCTTGATACTCACGTTCTTTCCATTTCCCTTCTCCCTCCCTTCCCTTTTTAAACTCGCTTGATTCGTTTGATGTTGGTGATTTTTTTGTGTGTATGCTTGTTGTGTGGATTTTTGATTTGTCTTTCTTCTATCAAGTTGTTTGGGTTTTTCTATTTTCTTCTTCCTTGCCAGACCCCCCCCTCCACCCCCTCCCAAACTTCCTTTCCTGCGTTCATCACTCGGACTTCCTACCTTGTCATAGGTCTCTTCCTCTTGGTCTGATCTCCCTCTCCCTTCTCTCTCTCTCTCTCTCTCTCTCTCTCTCTCTCTCTCTTCATCTCACTCTGCCTTCATCTCTCTCATATCTCGTCAAATCATATTCTAAATCATTCTCACTCTCTCTAACCATTACTAAACCACACAACAATAAACAATCTATTCTCATCTCTACTCTCTCTCTCTACAAACCATTCTCTCTCTCTCTCTACCATACTCTCTTCTCTCTCTCTCTTCTCTCTCTCTCTCTCTTCTCTCCATTCTCTCTCTCTCTCTCTCTCTCTCACTCTCTCTCTCTCACTCTCTCTTCTCTCCTCTCTCTGTCTCTACCATTCTCTCTAATCTCTCTCTCTCTCTCTTCTCTAGCCGAAGTAACCATCTCTCTCGCTCTCTCTCGCTCTGCTCTCTCCAATCTCCGCTCTCTACTCATCTCTCTACCATTCTCTTCTCTCTAAGCTCTCTCTCTTCCTCCCCTCTCTCTCTCTCCTCGCTCTCCTCGCTCTCTCTCCGTCGTGTATGTGGGAGGAGGTGTGGTGGGTGTGGGGTGCTTCTCGCCCTCTCTTCTCCTCTCTCGCCTACTTCTCTCTCTCTCTCTCTCTCTCTGTCTATCTGTCTGTCTGCCTGTCCCTTCCCCTTTTTTCTCTCTCCGCTCCTCCTCTGTGTTTGTCTTTTTATCTGTCTGTCTGTCTGTATGGATGTATGTATATCTGTATTTGTATTTATCTGTCCCTCACCCCTCACCTCTCTCTATGTTTCTCTCTCTCTCTCTCCTCTCGGTCGACGGGGTGGTGGGGAGGAGCGCTCTCTCTCCCCTCCTCTCGCTCTCACGATCTATCTATCTATCCTACTATCAATCTATCTGTCAATCTATATATATCTATATATATATATATATATATATATATATATATATATATATATATATATATATATATATATATCCTGTTATTTTCCGCCCCCACCCCCAACCGAATCTCTCTTTCTCTCTCTCATATTCATTTCCGGTCCCAGCCTTCCTCCATCAATCATTCTCATATTCTCTGTCCATGTCTCAGTCTGCCTGTGTTTCATTTCGTCATTGATGCCTTGTTATTATTCACATTGTTATTATTTACATTATTCTGATATGATGTTCTTTTGTGATTAGGGGGATGAGAGAGAGAGAGAGAGAGAGAGAGAGAGAGAGAGAGAGAGAGAGAGAGAGAGAGAGAGAGAGAGAGAGAGAGAGAGAGAGAGAGAGAGAGAGAGAGAGAGAGAGAGAGAGGAGAAGAGAGAGAGAGAGAGAGAGAGAGAGGGAGAGATGAGATGAGTAAAGAGAGAGAGGAGAGAGAGAGAGAGAGAGAGAGAGAGAGAGAGAGAGAGAGAAAGAAATAGAAAGAGAGAGAGAGAAAGAGAGAGAGAGAGAGAGAAAGAAATAGAAAGAGAGAGAGAGAGAGAGAGAGAGAGAAAGAAATAGAAAGAGAGAGAGAGAAAGAAAAAGAAAGAGAGAGAGAAAGAAAGAAATAGAAAGAGAGAGACAGGGAGAGAGAATCTAAACCCCTGACACACATACACAAACAAACATATATTTCCGCAGAAGTGAAAGCCCATGTTTATTCATACAGGTCTATTATTTGCATGTTTTTTGTACTATGCGTATGAATAATGCATTAACACACATGTCCTTCTTTCCAGGTATGTTGCTTGCCAAACAACTGCAAATTAGTATACAAGTAAGTGTCCTCCTCATCTTGCAAATACTGCTCTCCATTTTACATTTGCAACATTAGCATTAAAACAGGCTTCCAACAATACTTCCATCTAGAATATAGATTAGGTATGACGTTTCTTATTAATATAATTAACTGTTTGTATATCTGCTTCGAGAATTCCATTGGATCGCCATTTTGGGTTATTAGTTTTGGGAAGAAAATGGATTTTTTTTTT
>NW_028234444.1:3733901-3738901 GCF_977035675.1 Penaeus japonicus | reverse complement strand
TTAAAGGGAGTGGGAGGGGGAGAATAAAGAAAGGGGGAGGGGAGGAAGGTCAAGGGAGAAGATGGGGAGAAGGGCGAAGGGTGTGGTAGGGGGCTGAAGAGGAGGGAGAGGGAGTGAAGGGAAGGGAAGTAAAGGAAGGGAGAGGAGCAGAGGGAGGGAGAAGGAAGAAGAAGGGAGGGGGGAGGTAAAGAGTGGAGGAGGAGGAGGAGGAGACGGGTATAGGGAGTGGGAGGGGGTAAATAGGAGGGAGGGGGAGTGAAGGGAAGAGAAGTAAAGGAAAGACGAGGGGCAGAGGGAGGGAGAAGGAAGAAGAAGGGGGGGGGGATAGATAAAGGGTGGAGGAGGAAGAGGAGACAGGTAGAGGGAGTGGGAGGGGGAAGATGGATAATTGCAGGGGGAGGGGACAGAGGTACAAGGGGAGAAAGGTGACACTTGATAACACTCCGACGCAGATGACACGTGCTAATGCATACAAGCAGACATGCTCACATGCACATGCAACACGGCAAAAAGGACCAAAATGAAGATCAAAGAAATCCAATCATAAAGAAAAAAAGAAAAAAACAAAGAAGACATAAGCACCATAGGCCCTTTGACTTCATCTAAGTTGCATGCAGTGCTTCTTCATTCTCTCTCCCGCCGGTGCCTTCGAGCTGTTTCGAAAAGCCGGTCGATTCTGATTCGTCTCATTTTTTTTTTTTTCGAAATCTTTTGGTGTCTGTCTGCTTGGTGGTCTTTTGGAAAGGGGGGGGGAGGGGGCGTGGTGGTGTCGTTGGGTGATGAATCTCTAGGGTGATTTTGATTTTTTTGTTTTTTTTTGTTTTAGCTTTTTTGTTTATGTCTTGTTTGATTGTTTGTTTGTTTCTCTCTGTATCTGTCTTTCTCTCTTTCTCTCTCTTTCTCACTCACTCTCTCTCTGTTTATCCTGTTCCCTTTCTCTATCTCTCTCTCTCTCTCTCTCTTTCTCTCTCTCACTCACTCACTCACTCTATTTATCCTGTTCTCTCTCTCTCTCTCTCTCTCTCTCTCTCTCTCTCTCTCTCTCTCTCTCTCTCTCTATCTATCTATCTCACTCTCTCACTCCTTCCCTCTCCCCCTCTCTCTCCTCACCAAAAAAGACTTATTATAGATCAAAAGGCAGACAACACAGTACCTAAAGTACACAAGTTTATAAGCTGGTGTAAGGTCGGAGAGCATGAGAGCTGGAGGGGTTTATCTTGGAAGGGGCAACGCGTCGAGTGTAGATCAGTTTCATTCAGCAATTGCTTTTTAGCTTTTGTTGTCGTTGTTGTTGATTTCTTTGCGACGTTTCCTATACGTGTATGTATATTGTATGTGCGCGTGTACATACACACACACAGACACACAACAACAACAACAACAACAACAACCCACCCCCACACACACCTCAATCTTATCAATCCTCTACGAAAGATATATATTTTTTTCTTCTTCTTCCCTCCTTCACCTTCCCCCCACTCTCCCCCCTCCCTCCCTCCCCTCCCTCTCTCCTTCCCCATCCTCCCCTCCCTCCCTCCCCTCCTTCCCCATCCCTTCCTGCCTCCCTCCCTCCCCTCCCCTTCCCTCCCCATCCCTCCCTCCCTCCCTCCCTCCCTCCCTTCCTCCCATCCCATCCTCAAGCAAATTCACAAGAGGGTCTCCTCGGAACGTTAACCCTGTCGACAAGGGCTCTGAACTCGACCATTGACTGCCGTAAACACCCAATCTTCGACGACAAAAAGGGAGAGGGGAAAAAGTCGACGGAAAAAATAAGAAGAAAAGATGGCAAGTGGAGAGAGAGAGAGGGAGGGGGGGTGGAAGGGGGGGAAGAGTGGAGGAGGAGGGGGGGGGGGTTGTAGAGATAAGAAAAAATACCGAAAATGAGGAAAACGTGGGGGAAAAATCTTGTTTTTTTTAGGAGTTTACTTGACGTTACTTGATCTCTCTCTCTCTCTCTCTCTCTTTCTCTCTCTCTCTCTCTCTCTCTCTCCTTGTCCGATATTCTGAAAGAGCGATAAAAGTAAGAAGGAGAGAGAGAGAGAGAGAGAGAGAGAGAGAGAGAGAGAGAGAGAGAGAGAGAGAGAGAGAGAGAGAGAGAGAGAGAGAGAGAGAGAGAGAGAGAGAGAGGAGAGAATGAGAGAATGGCAGACAGACGAACTGATAAACAGACAGACAGAAATATCAAATGAAGATAGAGAAAATGACAGACAAACAGACAGGTACAGAGAAAGATAATGGAAATAAATGATACTTTCCTTTTTTTTTTCTTCATGTTTTTTCCATGCATATAAATTTTCGTTTATAAAAAAAAACATCGACGATAAGCCCATTTAATGCATTTCCTTAAATCTCCGAAAGTTGAACAAATAAGTTTTATAAACATGAATTATCTTGTGCTCATAAGTCCCTTTAAATCTGATTGAGACGTAAAAAGATGAAAGTAAAAAGATATTTGAAGAATAGGGAAAGAAATGGAAAAAAAATAGAGTTGCCAGATAGTTTATTACAAGTCTTCTTTAATCTGATTATATGAGTCATGTAATAAACTATGTGGCAACTTTTCTGTTCTGAATTTTTGCATGTTTATTTGTTTATGTTGTTTGTTTTTACCTTTCCTTCCTTTTCCTTCTTCTTGTCCTTCTCGCTGCTCTGTTTTGTCTGAATTTCTATTGTTGTTTTTGTTTTTGTTACACCTCTCCTTCCCCTCTTCCTCTACCTATTTTCCCCTCATCCTGATTTCCTTCTGTTTCCTGCTACTCTATCCCTCTTTTTCCCCCTCTGCCTAATACCTAAATAGGAAACTCCCTTTCCTCATCTCCCTTCTCCCCTCAATGCTTCTCCTCACCGCCTAACTTAAGACCCCTTTCTTTCTCCCCTCTCCCCATTCCTCTCCTCCTCATCCCTCAACTTAAGTCCCCCCCCCCTCTCCCCTCTCCTCTCCTCCCCATCACCCAACTAACGTCACCTCTCTTTCTCCCCTCTCTCATCTTCTCCCTATCACTTAAGTTAATTTCCCCCTCCTCTTTCTCCCTTCTCCTCTTCTCCCCTCAACCCAACCTAAGCCCCCCTCCTCCTCCTCTTTCTCCCCTCAACCCAACTAAAGCACCCCCTCCCCCCTCCCCCCTCTTCCTCTTTCTACCCTCCCCCCTCTCCTCTTCTCCCCTCAACCCAACTAAACCATCCCCTCCCTTCCCCCCCTCCTCCTCCTCCCCCTTTTTCTCCCTTCCCCCCTCCTCCTCTTTCTCCCCTCCCCCCCTCCTCCTCCTCTTTCTCCCCTCCCCCCTCCCTCCTCCTCTTTCTTCCCTCTCCCCTTTTAACTCGAGGCGTCTCCCTTTCTCCCCTCAGGTGGAATACAACGGGGTGACCGGACCCATCAAATTCACCGAGGGGAAACGAACCAATTTCAAACTAGACATACTCAAGCTGAGGATGGAAGAGTTATATAAGGTACAGTTATTAGTTTGTTAGTTGTTAGATACAGTCGGTAGTTGATTTAGAGTTTTTTTTTTTTTTTTTTTTTTTTTTTTTTTTTTTTTTTTTTTAAGATACTGTTGTTACTTGAGATACTGTTAATAGTTGCAATAAAGTCGCTAATTAGGATACAGTTACTCATTGAGATATAGCCAATAGTTGAATAAATAAAAATTTGAGATAGAGTTATCATTTAGAAATACAATTATCATCCAAAATACAGACATCAATCAAGATAAAAAAATACAAAATAAAGTAAATTTCCACACTAGATAATACAATAATCAAACAAGATATAATGAGAATGACAAAGACACGAAAGATGACGCAATATTCCTGCAGGTGGGAGAGTGGACACCGGATGGACAAATAAACATCACAGACCGTCAGGCTTTCTTCGATGGAGGAAAACCCAACATCACTCTCAAGGTCATCACGATTGAGGTAAGGTCAAGGTCAAGGTCCGCAAAACCTAGGTCGATTTATTGAATTGGTGTATGATTTTGAACTGATTAATTTTATTATGTCTTTTATGAATTGGTTGAGTGAGATTATTTGTTTTCTTGCAAAACCTAGGTCACTTTATTGAATTGGTGTATATTTTTTTAATCAATTAATTTTATTATGTTTTTTTATGAATTGGTTGAGTGAGATGTTTTGTTTTCTTTATTTTTTAAAAATCATTTTGTTTATTGATATGTTTTGTTGTTAGTCAGTATATTAAATGGTGTCTTATGTTATTAATTAGTTTAAAGTCAAGTTAGGTCAGAAATCAGATCACATTATCTAACCAAGTGTTGTACTATAAAGCTTGATAAGATACCACTTTTGTTGAGTTTCTTTTATACTTTAGTTATCATATTTAAAGTTATCATTGAAGTTATTGCTTAAAATAATTATCTAAGTTCATTACTAAGTCAAGCCAGGTCACGGCCTAGGTCAGTTTATTTGATTAGCTCCTTTTTTTAATTATCAGGTTTCAGTTAAGTCAAGTTAGTTTGCAAATCAGGTTAATTAAGTAGGTCTTTGATTACTGTTATTTTTCAGTTGTAATTCGAAAGGAGGTCATATATCAGGTCAACTTATGTATCTTTTTTATCTCTAATAATTTCAATTTAAACTTATTTCATTATATTTCATATAGCGTGCATGTTTCAGTTGAAAGTCATAGAAAGGCAATTAATCTAAAAAAAATAATTCACCTTACCTATAAAATTATTTTTTATTGTTTTTTTAATCTAATCACTACACTGTTTGTTCAATGTATTTTTTTTTATCCATTTACATAATTTGTACCATGCAAGAGCTCGAATTGCAAAACGGGTTTTATACAGTTTGCTTGTTTGCTTATTTCAATTCCAACTCAATATATATTTTTCCATCAAGCATTTTGCATAATCTCATATCTAAAAAAACATGGATTTAGTAAATAGAAATATTCGCATTCCTATATATGGTAGGTTATCATCCATATAATGATTAATAATATATTTGTTACCCCTATTATTTTTCATTTATTTTTTGTTGTT
>NW_028234444.1:3716401-3721401 GCF_977035675.1 Penaeus japonicus | reverse complement strand
ATATATATATATATATATATATATATATATATATATATATATATATTCTTATATACATATTAAATTGTGTGTATGTGTGTGTGTGTGTGTGTGTGTGTGTGTGTGTGTGTTTGTGTGTGTGTGTGTCCGTGTCCGTGTGCGTGTGCGTGTTTATCCAATAGGATATCAGCAGATTCGCCTGTCAGACTAAATCTTCGATGCCTCCTAAATCCAACTCATCCGAAAAAAAGGAAAAGAAAAAAAGAAGAAAAAAAAATCAGTTTCCCTCGCAGTACCAGTAGGTCTGACTCCCCATCCCTCTCGTAATTCTGTCCCTTTTCGTAATCGAAATCACACACCCACCACACATACATTCCATGAAGAAAGAAACAGCAGATATTGTGAAAAAAAGCTGAAAAAATGAGACAGACGCAGAACAGAAACAGATAAAGGAAGAGAGAGAGAGAGAGAGAGAGATACGAACCTAAAATCATTAACAAGCCTTTTAACGGACGTGACGCTGACGTTAAACAGATGGCGCTGGCACTTGCCGTTTCCAGGAGACATTGATGGGAAAGTATCGCGGTTGTAAATTTTATCAAAGCAAGAAAGCTACGCCATTACACGATGTTCTCGAGCACCGACGAGTATCTGTTCCGAATTTTATTTTGAGTTTGTTTATATTTTACGTCCGTCGTCGCTCAGGCTTCGATGGGATTTCTTTCGTTTTCTTTCGTATGGGACGAGGGGCGACTTATCTATTTTGTCTATGAATGGAAAGAAGAAAGAAAAAGGAATGTCAAATAATTCATGAATTATAGGAAAGTAGAAGACAAAGAACATGAATAGAAAAAAATAATTACGTCAGAATAGCCTATACAAAAATTATTGATTTGCATGAAAATCACGTATAAATGTGAAATGAAATGGAATTTTTAAAAATAAGGGGAAAATCTATATACACATATTTATTGATTCATATATTCCTGGGTAATTCTACCTTGTGGCAAAATTTCATGCAAAGATCTTATTATAGGGCTATACCGTATGATAAATCATTTATATGAATACTTAATGAATACATCCTCTCTCATTCTAAAGTAAATTATGATACTGATAATAACTTTTTTTTCTACCATGATTCTCTGCATTAAGACCTTATTGCAATTCAAAATTAAAATCTATTAAAGTGAATTAATTGTATTCATTCGATATTTCATTTCTTTTATATAATTGTATATATGTATATACATACATACATACATACATACATACATACATATAAACATATATGTATGTACACACACACACACACACACACACACACATACACACACACACACACACACACATATATATATATATATATATATATATATATATATATATATATATAATATATATATATATATATACATTTATATTAACACACACGCACACACACACAAATATATATATACATATATATATATATATATATATATATATATATATATTTCAATCGCATCAACAATCACATTCAGTTAATTGTAAATAAAAATTAAATAAAACATTAAGCGGGAAAAAAAGTGTTTATAACTGATTAACAATAGCGACACACTTTTATCTTAACTCGAATTTAACTTTTATATTTTTACATTTTTAAACGGGTGATCGTTTCTGTAGTTTATTTATTTGTTTATTTTTTCTTGCTTAACACCATATTCTGTTTTTTGTGACGATATTATGAAATCAATTATAGCACGTTGCTGGTTTGTGATTACTTTAAAATTCAATAACACCTTTGCTAATTTGATTTGCTTTAAAATTGCACAGTACCACGTAATACGTAATGATTTGATAAAATACAATATATATACAATTGTTGAACAAATGCGATGCAACACAACACAAACATACAAGGCAATACAACATAACACAATATATATGTAACACAATACACACATACAGAACATCTACAATACATCTAGAACACAATGCAATACATATACAATGCAATGCAACCCTCGATAGATTTCGTAGTATGCTAAACCCCCTTGATTCAATTGCCTTTGTATTTTGCTTCCCTTTCCTTCCCCTGAAATCCCCCCCTCCCCCCACCGTTTCCCCTTTCGTATTTTACATTTTGTAAATCACCTTCCTTTTTACCCCTTTCCTGTTATCCTTATCATTGTAATTCTATTTATATCGTTTCATTTATATGTGTATTTACATATGATTTTCATTTTCCTTTGCTTCATCTTATATTTTGTTTGTTTATTTGTTTGTTTCTTCCCTTTCGTTTTTTTTTTCTTTCTCTCTATATCTCTCTTCTTCTTCTTCTTCTCTCTCTCACTTTCTCTCTCTCTCTCTCTCTCTCTCTCTCTCTCTCTCTCTCTCTCTTTCTCTCTCTCTCTCCCTCCCCCTCTCTCTCTCTTTCTTTCTCTTTCTCTCTCTTATCTCTCTCTTTCTGTGTCTCTTGTACTCTTCTTCGCTTATTTTTCGCTTTTATCTTTCGACCCTTTCATTTCTGTCGCTCCTTCCCTCCCTTCCCCTCTTACCTTTCTCTCCCTCCCCCTTTACCCCAACCCCCATCCCTCCTTCTCACTTAACCCCCCCCCCCCCCCCACCACCACCACACACACATCTTACTACACACACCCTGATTTTACTTCCACGATACACCCTCCCCCCCTCTTTTGCCTTCCTCCTCCCCCTCTCTTACCTACCCCCTCCCACCCTATCTTACCTACTTACCTACCCCCCCCCCTCCTTCCCCTTCCATCCTCTCTTACCTACCTATCTCCCTCTCTCCTACCTACCCCCTCCCCTCCTCTCGTATTTCCTCCCTCTCCCCTCTATTACCTCCCCCCTCTCCTACCTCCCCCTCCCCTCCTCTTCTCTTACCTCCCTCCCTCTCTCTCTCCCTCCCTGCCTCCCTTCCTCCCTGCCTCCCCCCCTCCTCTTTTCTTACTTCCCCCCCTCTCTCTCTCTCCCTCCCTCCCTCTATTACCCCCACCCAATCCAACCCCCCCACCTCCAACACCCAACCCCAACCCCCAACCCCAACCGAACCCCCCCAAACCCCACCCAACCCCAACCCAACCACACCCAACCACCACCCAACCCAACCCCACCCTCACCCAACACCCCACTCCACCCACCAACCCCAACCCCCTCTATCCCAACCCCACCCTCACCCAACCCCTCACCAAACCCCAACCCCCCTCCAACCCCCACTCTCACCCCCCCTCCACCCCACCCAACCCACCAACCAACCCCAAACCCCACCAAACCCCAAACAGGAGACCCCCTTCGTGATGCTGAAGGAAGGCAACAACGCGACGGGGAACGGCCGCTACGTCGGCTTCTGCGTCGACCTCCTGCGCCACGTGTCGGCCATGGCTGGCTTCGACTACGAGATCGTCCTCTCCGGCGACGGGGTGTACGGGCTGATCGACACCGAGACGGGCGAGTGGAACGGCCTCGTCAGGGGGCTCATCGATAGGGTAAGGATGTGGAAGGGGGGGAGGGGGGGGGGGTTGTGGGGTGGGGAGCGAGGGGGATGGGGGATGGGGGGGTTGGTGGGTGAGTGGGTTGGGGATGGTAAGAGGTGGAGGTGGAGGTGGAGGTGGAGGTGGAGGTGGAGGTGGAGGAGGAGGTGGAGGTAGAGGAGAAGGAGGAGGAGAAAGGGGAGGAGGAGGAGTAGGAAGAAAAGAAGAAGGAGGAGATGGAGGAGGAGAAGAAGAAGACGACGAAGAAGGTGGGGTGGGGAGGGGAAGAAGGAGAAGAAGAAGAAGACGAAGAAGGTGGGGAGGAGGGGAAGGGGAAGAAGAAGGAGGAGGAGGAGGAGCAGGAAGAGAAAGCATGAAAGGGCAGGATATGGGTGGGGGTGATGGGGTGCAAGACCGTGGTGAAGCGAGAAGAGGATGAGGGTCGGAGGATGAGGGAGAGGATGAGGAGGATTATGGGAAAGATGAGGGGGATGAGTCAGAGGATGAACAGATGCCGTAGGATGAGACGAGGATGAGAGAGGATGAGGGACAGATGGCGTAGGATGAGATAAGGATGAGGGAGTCCATAACCCTCATCCTCGAAGTCCTGTGTGTGTGTGTGTGTGTGTGTGTGTGTGTGTGTGTGTGTGTGTGTGTGTGTGTGTGTGTGTGTGTGTGTATGTGTGTGTATGTGTATGCATATATAGAGATAGATAGATAAATATGTACGCGTATATGTTTGTATGTGTGTGTGTGTGTGTGTGTGTGTGTGTGTGTGTGTGTGTGTGTGTATGCATATATAGAGATAGATAGATAGATATGTACGCGTATATGTTTGTGTGTGTGTGATGAAACTGCATGCATTTAGAGTCGTTTTCTCATCAACAAGATAAACTACTACCACTGCATCTAAGGTGAGAAATAAGTGTCATTACTGTAGAAGAAATTAATTCTTAATTAAGAAACTAACTTAAGGCTTTGTAGATTTCTAGTGCATTCGTAGATTAAGTGAATTTGATCAGGGTTGAAATTTCAGAACGAGTAGAAAAGTCGTAGATTTTTTGCATTGTATTAATACTTGTAATTATAAACATCATTATCGTTGCTGTTATTATTATTGTTATTATTACTATTTTTGTTATCATTGTTATGGTCGTTATTGTTGTTAATGTTATTGTTATTATGATAATGATAATTATCTTTATCACTGTTATTATTATTATCTTAAGCATTGTTATCATCACTATCATCGCTAATGTTATCATTATTATCGATAATATTCTTACCATCATCATCATCATTATTCTGATTCTCATTCTTATTCTAACTCCCATTCACATTCTTATTATCATCATTATTATCATCATTACTGTTATCAAATCTACTATAATAATAAAAAAATATAACATTAAAAGGCCCATAAATACAGACATCATAAGTGCATGTCTACCAAATACAGAAACACTACGAATTCCCAATGCTTTCCTTTCCGTAAACAAGCTAATAATACAGCTGTAGTTTACACAAGGAAACAAATTCAAGAAATTT
>NW_028234444.1:3698901-3708901 GCF_977035675.1 Penaeus japonicus | reverse complement strand
CTCTTCTTATTATTTTTCTTCTTCGTTTTCTTTTCTTTCTTTCTTCTCTCTTCGTCTTCTTCTCTCGGGAATCTTCTTGAAGACGGAGCAAGGGGAGGAATTTCCTAATCTGATTCGTCTTCCTCTTCCGTCTTCTCGAAGGAAGGAAGAAGGCTTTGCACTGGCGGCGATTCAGGTGTCATGGCGTAATGTAAATCAATCAAGAGTTGATTAGATTCATAAATCCCATTCATCCTTTTTTCCCACTATGAAAATGCGCCATAAGCCCAGTCCCGGCAGTGCAGTATAATTGCTGTTAATCTCCATTTTTTTCCCCTCAGCAGAGCCGACACGTAGCAGACGCATTGTACTCTCGACTCCCTCTTCTTCTCTCCCTCCTTTTACCCTTTCTCTATTTGTTTCTGTACTTGCTTCGTGCCTCCTTTCCTCCTGCGTATCCTCCGCTGAGTTCATTCAAACGAAACGGTAGAGGAGCTAAACCCAAAAGAAGAGACAAGGTAAAAAAAAAAAAAAAAAAAAAAATCAAGCACACCATATGACTCCATGTAGACTCACTCTCCGTCTCTCTTTCCTCCCCCTCCCCCCCTCCCCTCCCCCTCTCCTTTCTCTCTTTCTCCGTGTCTTCCCCCCCCTCCCCCTCCCCACCCAGGTCCCCCAACGCGCACCTCATCGTCTGTTTAGCTTCATGAACCCCCTAGCTATCGAAATCTGGCTCTACATCCTCGCTGCCTATGTGGTTGTCTCCCTCACCATCTACATCGTTGCCCGCTTCTCCCCCTACGAGTGGCAGAACCCCCACCCTTGCTACGACAACCACGAGGTTGTGGAGAACGACTTCACCCTCGGAAACTCCTTCTGGTTTACCATAGGGACGCTCATGCAGCAAGGATCTGATCTGAACCCGAAGGTACCGTCCGTTGCGTAGAGACCGAAAGCCTTGTCTTGTCCCTCCTTCCTAGTCTTCTCCTTGCCTTCGTTCCTCCTTCCACGCCTCCCTCCTTCCTTCTCCTTCTCCTTCTCCTGCTCCCCACCCTGCACCCTGCACCCCCGGTCCCTGGTTCCACCCAAGCGAGGTCATTAGCCGGTGAGGAAGGAAGGGAGGTCAGACGGGGTCATTGATTCTTATCCTGTCTGCCTCAATGACTCCCTTATGATCCCCCTCACGACCTCCTCCTCCTCCTCCTTCTCCCCTTCCTCCCCTTCCTCCTCTCCTCTCGAAGTCTTTTAGATCTTATGAGAGGTCGTTATTAAACATTTTATATATATATATGTAACCTCTTCACATGATTCGAAATCCAATGAACTTTTTTTTTAAAATCAGAAAGTTAACACTTCCCCTCCCCCCTCCCCCCTCCCCTCCCATCCCCCCTTCCCCTCAAACACCTTAAAAGAAAAGAGGGGAAAACTTGAAGGATGAAAAGATACAAAACCAATTTTTTTCCCCCAACCCTTGTGTGTGTCTGAGAAGTTTCGGATAATGATCTCAAAATGGGCGGCCTTCCCTGCAACCTCACTCGGGCACCGTGAGCACCTCCACCCATTGCTGCAACAACGCCCACGCATGCAACGGCCTCCCTCCCTCCCTCCCTCCCTCAGTCAATACACCCTCTCTGCATGGACGTCTGGTCGATAAATAGAACTAACTGCATGGCATTATTAAATAGGAAAACATTTGAATAATGAATATGAAAGCTCCAAAAATTTAATTACCGACGGGAAAATATTCTCACTTTTTTGGAGCGTCTGTTAAACACGAGTTTTTTTTTTTTTATGGCGATGTCTGTGATTTGGTTATGATGATGATACATAAATTTATAACAAGATTAACAGTTATCATATTATTAATAATTATAGTACTATCAATGACGATGATGCTATTAGTTATTGTGATAACAGAAAGTAATAATTATGATAATAGTGACGGAAAAGATGATTATGATTACATTAATGATGATTTTAACAATTATGAAAACAGTGATGGAAATGATAACAATTATGATAGCAGTAACGATAGATATAATAATTGCGATTGCAGTAATGGTAATCATTAATCAATTATGATAACAGTAATGATAATGATGATGGAAATAGTTTTAACAAAAGATAGAGATATACTATAATGTTAACATGGCTGACACTTATAACTGCAATGTTAATTATAATGATAATATATGCGTTATTAATGACGATATTGATAATCATATTCAGTAAATAACATTATGATTACAACGAGGATAACAACGATGATAACAAGATGATTTTGTCAATGAAGATGACAAAAACAACTCTTGATCACGCATCCTTATACACGCACACATATATACGCAGAAACACATACAAACATCCTCACACACACGCACACATACAAACATCCTCATACACACGCACACATACATACAGGAACGCACATGGACTTCCTCACACGCACATACACATATACACACAGACATCCCCATACACTCACAAACACACAGACATCCTCATACACACACACACACACAATACACCTCCAGATACACAAGGCACACATTCAAAAGGACTTATACCGTTTATAAAAAGTTACAGTAGTCAAGGACACTCAGAGGCAAACAAAAACAAAAAACAAACAAACAAGCAATGAATGGAATTTGCACATGTATATTCACGCGCGGTTTGAGTCTCTCGTTCCTCGCACACAGGCATGTCATGTCATGTCATATTAAATCATTTCTTTCGAATCACATGCCGTTCTGCCTTGTTTAATTGCGTATTCGTGTTATGCAGCTGCCTGATCTAAACATTTTTTTTTTTTTAGCACGAATTAAAAAAAAAAAAAAAATATGCATGGTTAATCCCGTCTGCTCTCTTTGTATGTCTGTCTGTCAGTCTTGGATTCTGTATGTCAGGCTGTTGGCCATTTTTTTTTTATATATTTTATTTTTTGTGTTGATATATTTTTCCTTCCATATCTTTCTATGCCTCTCTTCTCTCCCTCTCTTTTTTATCTTTCTCTGTTTCTCCTCTCTCTCTTTCTCTCTCTGCTCTCTCTTTCTCTCTCTTCCTGCCCCCCCCCCTCTCCTCTCTCTCTCTCTCTCTCATCAACCCTCTCTATTTCCATCCACCCACCCATCCCTCCCCATCCCCCACCATCACCCCCCTCGCCCCAGGCACAAAAGCCAAAGACAAACCCCCGTACACCCTACCCCCTTCCCCTTCCCCTTCCTCTCACTCTCTCTCTCTCTCTCTCTCTCCCTCTTTCTCTCACTCTCTCTCATTCTCCTCATCTTACAATGCTCCCTGTGCTTAATGCTGTACATGTAGCGTCTTAAAAAGCTTCCTTGTGTAAACATGTCTTAAGGAATCTTCCCTCCTTTTGTTGTTTTGGGGTGTTTCCTTCTTGCACTGTTCTTTGTTCTTGTTCTTCTCTTGTTCTTTGTTCTTGTTCTTCTCTTGTTCTTTGTTCTTGTTCTTCTCTTGTTCTTTGTTCTTGTTCTTCTCTTGTTCTTGTTGTTGTTCTTCTCTTGTTCTTTGTTCTTGTTCTTCTCTTGTTCTTTGTTCTTGTTCTTCTCTTGTTCTTTGTTCTTGTTCTTCTCTTGTTCTTTGTTCTTGTTCTTCTCTTGTTCTTTGTTCTTGTTCTTCTCTTGTTCTTGTTGTTGTTCTTCTCTTGTTCTTGTTGTTGTTCTTCTTTGTTCTTGTTCTTCTCTTGTTCTCGTTGTTGTCTTCTTTGTTCTTGTTCTTCTCTTGTTCTTGTTGTTGTCTTCTTTGTTCTTGTTCTTCTCTTGTTCTTGTTGTTGTCTTCTTTGTTCTTGTTCTTCTCTTGTTCTTGTTGTTGTCTTCTTTGTTCTTGTTCTTCTCTTGTTCTTGTTGTTGTCTTCTTTGTTCTTGTTCTTCTCTTCTTTGTTCTTGTTCTTCTCTTGTTCTTGATGTTGTCATCGTTGTTCTTGTGAATGTTTTTGTTGTTAGTTATTCATTGTTGTTTTATTATTATTATTATATTTATATCTATTGCTATCAGTGTTAGTCTTTGTATTATCATTATTGTTTTTATTATTATTTTTATCATCGTTATCTTTGCTGCTGTAGTTATCATCTTTATTATTATCTTTATTACTATTGCCATTATTATCATCATCATTTTTATCATTTCTATTGTTATCATTTTTATTGTAATCATCATTATTATTGTTATCATCATTATCTTTATTATCATCATTATCATCATTATTCTTAAATTCATTCATATTCTCATTATTCTTACCACCCATTTTTTTTTCATTTGTTTGTTGATGTTTTTCCTTTTGTGTTCTTTGGCTTCTTATTCTTCCTCAGCGTCATGTTCACTTTATTCTGAATTCTTCCTCTTCTTCGTTATCCGTTTTCCCTTGCAACTTGCAATATATATCTACTGTATTGTTTATTCTCTCTTCTTTCCGTTTCTTGTTCTGTCGCTTACACGTTCAACTGTTTTCTCTTTGTATCTATGTCCTTTTCTCTATGTTTGTCTGTCTGTCTGTCTGTCTCTTTCTGCCTTCCTCTCTTTCGTTCTTTATCTTTCTAGTATAGCTCTCTCTCTCTATCTATCTATCTATATATCTATCTCTATCTAGTATCGCTCTCTCTCGCGCTCTCTATCTATTTATCTATCTCTCTTTCTCTTTCTCTATCTCGCTTTCTCTCTCTCTCTCTCTCTCTCTCTCTCTTTCTCTCTCTGTCTATCTCTTGTTCTGTCTCACTCTCTCCCACTCTCGCTCTTTTTCTCTCTTTATCTCCTTGCATTTCCGCTTCTCTCTCTCTCTCTCTCTCTCTCTCTCTCATTCACTCTCTCTCTGCCTCCCCCCCCCTCTTCATCTCTCTCCCTCTCCCTTTCCCCCTCTCTTCCTCTCCCCCACCCCATCCATCTTTCTCTCTCTGTCTCCTTTCCTTTACCACTTTATCTTTCTGTTTCCTGTATAGCATCATGGTCTTCTTGTGTCATGTATGTCAACTTGTTCTTATATATCTATTACATTTACTAGATGATTATGATAATACTAATACAAAAAAAAAAAAAAAAAAAAAAAAAAAAAAAAAAAAAAAAAACAATGCCGAGAGTTGTTCATTGTTCACTGGTTGTTCATTGTATAAGAATGTTCACGGAACCCGTTTTGCATCAATGTAATGAAACCACTGGGATTGTAAGCACCTTTTTCTACATTTTCTTTGTCGTTCATCTTACTGTTATTCTTGTTAATGTTATTTCCTTCTTTTATCTCTCTCTGTCGCCTATTCCTTGTATTTGTAATCATGTTATCATTGTGGAGTGTCATTGCTTGTTTTTTTTTTTATTATTGTAATTTATTTTTACGTTTGTTGTTTATGTATATGTTTATGTTTATCTTGTTTATAGCTTTATTTTTTATATCATGTATATATTTTTATTGATTCTGATTACTTATCTTAATTTCTTTCTATCTGTCTTAGATAATATATATAGTTCCATAAAGCTAATCTATTTTATCTTCTGTTTTCATAAACCGATAACCATAAATATATATACATTCCGGTTAATTCACTTTAACTTCAACTTCAGACATATCGCAATATCAGTTTCACTTCAAGTTATCAACTGCACTTGAAAATAATAATTTCATTTCAAGATATCAAGATCGCTTCAAAATATGAATAGCTTTTTCTTCATTTATTTTTCATATACGTTGAAACAGGATTAATAGGAAGTATGAATAAGAATGATTAGGATATTAATAGTAGTAATAATAATAGTAATAAAATGATAATAATAACAATAATAATTATGATAGTAATACTGATGATGATAACGATAATAATGATAACAAATAATGCCAATGATAATACTAAAGATGAGATGATAGTAATAATAAAATCAATAATTGTAATAATAACAACAATAATAACAATAGTAGTAATGATAATAAACATGATAAACACAATGACGCTGACAACATCAACTTTACTTCCACGTCCCCCCTCCCCCCTTCCCCTACCCCTACCCCTACCCCTACCCCTACCTCCTACCCCTACCCCTACCCTTACCTCCTACCCCTACCCTTACCCCTCCTCTTCCTCCTTTTTGATTACTCTTTATTTTTTACCATTTGTTTATCATGTAAATTTTAAGAAATATATAACTTGCCATAATGGGGCATGTATACCCGCCCATCACCTTTATGCTGATCATAACCCTTCCCTTAATCCTATTCCTTCCCCCCCCCCACCCCTTACCCCAGTCCTACTCTCTCTCTCTCTCTATCCTCTTACCTTTCCTCCTCCCCCTTCCTCCATTCCTTCCCCTCCCCCTACCATTTCCCCCCACTCTCATCCCATTCCTTCATTCCACCCCCTTCCCCCATTCCCACTCCCCTTACCCCAACTCCCACGACTCCTTACCCCCATTCCTTCCCCTTCCCCCATCCCCCCCTACCCCCATCCCTCTAGCAACTGCATGGATATGTTTGTTTGTTTTTTTCTCTAACGATAAAAAAACCTCTGTAGATATTTCGTAGTTGTTCTTGCTGCTTTGCCATCACCCCTATGCAAATGTATATACCCCCCCACCCCCCCTTCCCTTTTATCAAGGTGCTTACACGGTCTCTATGGTAACTGAAGGTTGATGCAGATCAGACGTAGATTAAAATAGATAATCTATTTGTGATGTCGATTTGAATATATATATATGTATTTCCCAATACGAATTTGAAACAAAAATATATATGAATACATTTAATGGTGAATTTTTTTTTTTTTTTTTTAACTTTTTGTCAAGATCGACTTAATCTGAAAGTGACGATATTTATGAAAATAACGAATATGCAAATGCCACAACAGCTGATGATGATGATATACATGATAAGGATGATATGAGAACATAGTATTCCATTCAAGCTTCCGACTTATCACAAGTCTCCTCGCTATTTCGTAGTGAATATTAGAATCCAAACCCCTATTTTTCCTATCTTTCGATCTTCATCTTTTTTTTATATGCACTTCTTATATTCAACCCTTTATTCCCAGCTGACAGAATGTTCCAGATCCCTATGATAAAATGACAATCTTTAAGACGTGTTTCTTGACAAAGGGTTTGGTTTATATTTCTATGCTGTGATGCTTCTCAATTTTACTGATTCTTTGGGTATCAAAAGGTTTTTATTTTGTGTCACCTTTTCCTTTTTCTCTTTCTTCTTCAGTCCTTCTGTCTCTCTCTCTTTTCTTTCTCTCTGGCTGTCTCTCTCTGTCTCTGTGTATATGTGTGTCTGTTTGTCTGTATGTCTCTATGTCTATCTATCTATCTTCTATCTCTCTCTCTCTCTCTTCTCTCTCTCTCTCTCTCTCTCTCTCTCTCTCTCTCTCTCTCTCTCTCTCTCTCTCTCTCTCTCTCTCTCTCTACTTCTATTCATACTTTGTGATATTGCCTTATATGTATATAAATGCACTTTCAATACTCTCTTCATATCAGTGTTAATATAAGGAATCTAAGAGCTTTTAGTAAGACAATTGTTTTTCATATGTTTTCATCCTGCATTTACAATTATTAGAAGAAAAAATAATTGGAGATGACGAAAATTATAATAATGATTCTAGTTATAGTGAAATGCTGATAAATGGTAACATTAGGTACGAAATATAGGCATAATTTAATCTCTTTTCGAGTGATCAAACTGCCAGACAGATCTAACCATACACTCCCCTTTTTTCCCCTCTCTCCCCTTCTTTTTTTCTCTCTTTTGATGACTTCCCCGGCTTTCTTCTCACGCCCATCTCCGCCAACGCACGCCCATCCCTCGATCTTCACTGCCTACGGATGCCCATCACCGCCCACGTACGACCTTCTTCGCCCACGCACGCCCATCATCGCCCACGCACGACCTTCACCGCCCACGCACGACCATCACCGCCCATGCACGCCCACCACCGCCCACGCCTCCACCACAGGCCGCCTCGACCAGAATTGTGGGCGGAATCTGGTGGTTTTTCACCCTAATTATCATATCGTCGTACACGGCTAACCTGGCGGCCTTCCTGACTGTGGAGAGAATGATCACGCCCATTGGTGAGTTGAGGGGTAGTGGGCAGGGGGGGGGGGTCATGTAAGGGTAGGGGTATGTGTAGGACTGTAGGTGTAGGTGTGTGTGTATAGAGACGGATGCACATTTATACGCAAGTACTTAAACGGAGGTAGATATACACACTTACACATTGACACATACACGCACACGTACATGCTTACACACAAACACAAACACATACACTTACACACAAACATACACTTACACACAAACACTTACACACACACAAACACAAACACTTACACACACACAAACACAAACACTTACACACACACAAACACAAACACTTACACACACACAAACACAAACACATGTAAACATACAATTAGGCACAAACATACACTTGCACACAAACACACATTCACACACGAACACAAACTCTCCATACTGTACTTCCTGTATATATAAACCCCGCAAAAGAATTTCGAAAGTTTTTTTTTTCTCGATTTTTTTTTTTTTTTCACCCAGAGTTCAAAAGAGCGGACAGCGAAAGAAGAGCGAGACGTTGCTGAAAAATGATGCATCTACCGCAAACTCTTAATGTGTCTTGAAGGAAGTTGCAGAGCCTAAACTTAAAAGTAGTCACAAAAGAAAGTTATATAAGAAAGTGCAAGAGAAAAAATTCTGGAATGATTAAGAATGTGTCGGGATGGGAGAATGTGGCGGTGACGGTAAGGTCGAAATTCGATTGGGTATTGGGGGTTTTGACGACTCTATAGACGAGGGAGGCGAGGAAATAGGTGTGGGAGCAATGATTTTATTTTTTTGTTTGTGTGTGTGTTTGTATGTGTGTGTACGTGTATATTTATTTGCGTATAGATATGTATTTATGTTTATGTATTTAGGTATCTTTATATACATAAATATATATATATATATATATATATATATATATATATATATATACATACATATGTATATATATATATATATATATATATATATATATATATATATATATATATAATATATATATAGAGAGAGAGAGAGAGAGAGAGAGAGAGAGATAGATTGACAGATAGATGTGTATATATATAAATATATATATATATATATATATATATATTTTTTTTTTTTTTTTTTCTCTCGTTCTCTCTCTCTCTCTCTCATGTGATTCGTGTACATGCATATGTATACGATTAAGTGAATAATAATGCTGCTGATAATGTGTGCTATCGTACGACTTACATAGCTCCCCCCCCCCCACCACCACCACCCTCCTCCTCATCATTCATCCTCCTTCAAAGCGTAAATCAAGCGGTGTTTGTGCGATGTTTTGTTGAGAGATGAAGATGAAGATCAATGCTGATCAATGCTGCATCTTGAGGAAGAGCTACTTAGCATCTTCCAGGGATCAGTCAACTCGCTCTTCTTCCCCCTCTGGTGGTGGGGGTGGGGTGGGTGGGTGGGGGGTGGGGTGGAGCTGTTAGGGAGGGGAGGTGCGAGGGGTAGATGGGAGGGAGGTGGGGAGGTGGGGATGGGCGGTGGGATGGGGGGGGGTGGAGGAGGTAGGGAGGGGGGGGGGGGGGAGGGGGTAGGAGAGGATGGGTGGTGGGATGTGGGGGGGGGGAGGTGTTAGGGAGGGGGGGTGGGGAGGGGGGGGTGCGAGGGGTAGAGAGGGGAAGGTGGGGAGGAGGGGGTAGGAGAGGATGGGTGGTGGGATGTGGGGGAGAGGAGAGGGTGGGTGGTGGGATGGGGGGGAGGGGTAAGGGTGAAGGGGTGGTGGGGGGGGTGCGACGATAGATGAGGATTATAGGATGAGGGGGGTAGGGGGGGAGGGGGGGAGGGGAGGATTGGTTGGGGAAGGGAGGAGGATAAAAGGGGGGGGGGGATAAGGAGTGGGATAGAAAGATGAATAGTTATCTAATGGGAGAAGAGGGGAGGGGGGGAGGGACTAGGAACAGGGTAGGGATAGGGATAGGAAGGAAGAAGGAGAAAAG
>NW_028234444.1:3673056-3675556 GCF_977035675.1 Penaeus japonicus | reverse complement strand
TCTCCTTTTTTTCTTGTAAACTCTGGATCTTATCTCTTATTATCATTACCAAGATCCTCGGCCTCTTTTGCCTCTCGTGCTTGGTAAAGTCCATGAAGCCGAGACCTCTAAACATAATCTTTTAAGAGAAATTTTCAAAACTCGTCCATTTTCTCTGGGCAAAGAGGCGGTCTGTATCCCGCCATGAACCTCGCTACTCCGCGGGGCTAAAATATTCTTCTTTCCTCTCTCTCTCTATCTCTCGCTCTCTCTATCTCTGTGTTTCGACTTGGGAATGAATTATTATTTTTTGTGTATTTGTATTTGTGTTTGTGTGCTTTATATATGTTTATTTGTTATTATTATGATTGTTATTAACTTTGTGATTTGAAGGCAAGGAATTAGGGATATTTCGAAGGTCAGTTTTTTGCAATTCTTATTTGGTTACAATCAGTATATCTTTATAATTTTCCTTCGTATTGCAATGCAATAGTTATAGACAAATACGAATTCCCGTTATTCCGATATTTCCTATTCCATGGTTTCATTTTAACAATACATACATATATTTTTTTCTCTCTTAAATTCCTTCCCTCCCCGCACTCTCTCTTTTTCTTAATGGATTTCGGCCGAGCAACAATTTCTCCGCAGACGAAACTTTTAATTCTGAGAGAAAGGCCTTGTGCGCATATCGCTTGGTCTTTGAATATATATTATTTTTTTTGTCTGTAAAGAAAGTTTAGATAGAGAAGGACGTTTCCCTTCCGTAGAATGGTTTATGCCTGTGGTCGCTTGCGTAAAAAAAAGACGAAGTCGGTTTCCAAGATCTGAAGATAATTTCAAAATTCACGGTGAGGCAGGACTAGAAAGACCACTAAGTTTTAGGAATATATATATATATATCTATTTATTATTATTATTATTATCATTATTATTATTATTATTATTTTTGTGTAGGTGTCAATAAATACCAAACATAATTTTCGCAAAACAAAAGATAAGAACCAAAAATAAAGATGTAAAAAAAAAGGGGGGGGAAGAAAAACAAACTCGTCCGCATGCCTGCATTCGTCCTCGGAATAGACACGAGTATTTTTCCATGTAACATCTCCCTCCCTAACCCCTCCCCCTATCCCCTACCCCCCACCCCCACCCCCCTTTTTCCCCCTAAGCCCTTTTCTTCCTTCGTAGAGGATCTGATATGTTGCTTCCTTAAGTGGGCTGAGACAGCATCTTCATCTCGTGTCGCTAGCATCCTCTCTCCCGCTCTGACAGCGATGCGTCTTCCCGACCCACAGACAGACAAACATCTCATTCTCTCTCTCCGAGCGTTTTGTTACCGGGAAAAATGCGGTTATTTGGATCCGCTCGAGTCTTGCCTCTGGCGATGTTTTTTATTTGTTTTTTTGGCGTACGCTTTTGCTCTCTGTCTTTTTTTTATTTTCTTCTTCTTCTTTTTTGCATATGTGCATATCTTTATATACTATTATCTTTTTTATATATTATTCTGGCGATGTTTTTTTTTTTTTTTGGCGTACGCTTTTGCTCTCTGTCTTTTTTTTATTTTCTTCTTCTTCTTCTCTTTTGCATATGTATATATCTTTATATACTATTATCTTTTTTTATATATTATTCATGTATTCGATTTTGTTTTTTTTTATATGTGTTTGAATGTGTTTTTACCTATGATGCTGGCAATACTAGTTCTGAATTATTATTTATTATTGAATTGATGATTTGGATGTTTGCACGGAAGTTTGCATCAGTCGATTAATTAAAAGGAGTAGTGGTCATGAATGATATCAGTGATGATTGTTATAAATTCAAGAGAGAGAGGGGGGGGAGGGAGAGGGAGAGGGAGAGGGAGAGAGAGAGGGAGAGGGATAGGGAGAGGGAGAGAGAGAAGGAGAGAGAGAGAGAGAGAGAGAGAGAGAGAGAGAGAGAGAGAGAGAGAGAGAGAGAGAAAGAGAGAGAGAAAGAGAGCGTCTGGAACCAGCCCGTTCTGATGCGATGAGATCCCACAGTTGGGGGTTTGCGTTCGCCCAATCCGGTCATGGATATCGGATACCGTCTGCCTGCCTGCCTGCCTGCCTGCTTGCCACCCTCGCCCTCCCTCTCCCTCCCTCTCCCCCTCTCATCCTGTCCCCCCTTGCCTGCTTCCTCTGCCACTACCCCTACCCATCCCCACCACCCTTATTCCTACCCCTCCCCATTCCCTTCCCTCCCCCTCCTCCCTCTCCCACCACCAAACCACCACCCTCCCCCTCCTCCTCCCACCACCACCCTACCCTCCCCACTCTCCACCTCCCACCACCCTCCACCTCTTCCCCCCTCCCCCACCTCCGCTCCGTCAGCTGGTGGATTAATCATATTTGCGGACATATTATTGATGATTTCGGTGCCTCGCTTCGGCCAGCGGTATTGTCCTTCATTTAGCCAGGTGGCTCGAGTGGACTTCAAGGCCTTTTTTTTGTTTTTGTTTTTGTTCTTTTCTGCTTTTTCTCTTGCTATTTCACTTTTT
>NW_028234444.1:3645556-3665556 GCF_977035675.1 Penaeus japonicus | reverse complement strand
AGCTGAGAGAGAATGATAGAGAGAGAATGATAGAGCAGCGAGAGAATGATAGAGAGAGAGAATGATAGAGAGAGAGAATGAATAATGGAGAGAGAATGATTAGAGAGAGAGAATGATAGAGAGAGAGAATGATAGAGAGAGAGAATGATAGAGAGAGAGAATGATAGAGAGAGAAAAATGATAGAGAGAGAGAATGATAGAGAGAGAGAATGATAGAGAGAGAGAATGATTAGAGAGAGAGAATGATAGAGAGCAGAGAATGATAGAGAGAGAGAATGAATAGAGAGAGAGATGATAGGAGAGAGAGAATGATAGAGAGAAGAGAATGAATAGAGAGAGAGAATGAATAGAGAGAGAGAATGATAGAGAGAGAGAATGATAGAGGAGAGGAATGATAAGAGAGAGACATGATAGGGTGGAGATAAGAAGAGAATGATAGAGAGAGAGAATGATAGAGAGACCAGAATGATAGAGAGAGAGAATGATAGAGAGAGAGAATGATAGAGAGAGAGAATGTAGAGAGAAGGGGGGGGGGGAGAATGATAGAGAGAGAGAATGATAGAGAGAGAGAAAGATAGAGAGAGAGAATGATAGAGAGAGAGAATGATAGAGAGAGAGAATGATAGAGAGAGAGAATGATAGAGAGAGAGAATGATAGAGAGAGAGAATGATAGAGAGAGAGAATGATAGAGAGAGAGAATGATAGAGAGAGAGAATGATAGAGAGAGAGAATGATAGAGAGAGAGAATGATAGAGAGAGAGAATGATAGAGAGAGAGAATGATAGAGAGAGAGAATGATAGAGAGAGAGAATGATAGAGAGAGAGAATGATAGAGAGAGAGAATGATAGAGAGACGAGAATGATAGAGCGAGAGCAATGATAGAGAGAGCGCATTATGGGCCGGGGCGGGGGGGGGGAGAAATGATCCAGATC
This sequence comes from Penaeus japonicus, assembly GCF_977035675.1. NCBI lineage: Eukaryota > Metazoa > Arthropoda > Malacostraca > Decapoda > Penaeidae > Penaeus > Penaeus japonicus. The sequence continues at coordinate 3,664,622 of NW_028234444.1, read as the reverse complement.
GAGCAGAGGAATGATAGAGACGAGCGCGCAATGATAGCGCGAGCAGAATTCAAGCGCGCCGCAAGCACGATGAGAGCGACCTGAACCGAGCTCGCATGAACGTTGCGCCGCTCTCCAGCACGCTCGTCGCGCCAGCACTCGTCTCGCCCAGCACGCGCCGCGCCAGCTCGCGCGCGCTCCATCTCTCTCGCGCCAGCACTCCGCGCGCTCCATCACTCTCGCTGTCGCCTGCACGCGCGCTCTCCAGCACTCGCGCTCGCCATCACGCTGCTCTGCGCCAGCACGCGCGCGCGTCCAGCACGTCTCCTCGCTCCATCACGCGCCCGCGCCAGCACTCCGGCTCCCTCCACAACGCGCGCGTCCCCATGCTCCTCTCTCGGCCATCACTGCGCGCGCTCCAGTCACTCGTCTCGTCTCCATCACGCGCTCTGCGCAGCAATCGTCTCGATCCTGCATCGCGCCTCTCGCGTTCCACACTCGCTCGCTCAGTCTCGCTCTCGCTCCATCACGCGCGTCGCTCCAGTCACTCTCTCGCCCCAGCACCGCTCGCGCTCCAGCACTCTCTCGCGCCATCACTCTCTCTGCCATCACGCTCGCTCGCCATCTCGAGCGCCGCCATCACGCGCGCGCTCTCCATCACGCTCGCGCGCTCGCGCTCGCGCGCGCTGCGCGCTCGCTCCGCGCCTCTCGCTCTCTGGCTCTCTCTGCTCTCTCGCTCTCTGCGCGTCTCTGCTCTCGCTCGCTCGCGCGTCGCGAGAGAGGCTATCTCTCTATCGCACCCCCTCTCCCTTTTACGCTGGGCCGTCTCTCTGTCTCTCTCGCCCTCCACGCGCGCGCTCCCCCCCCGCTCGTCGCTCGCTCGCTCTCTCTCGCAACCGCCCTGCACCCACGCTCCCTTCTCTCGTCTCTCCCTCCTCTCGCTTCGCCATTCGCGCTCGCCCCGTGCCTCGCTCGCTCTCGCTCTCTCGCGCTCGCGCGCTTCGCTGCTCTCTCGTCCTCTCGTTCGCTCTCCGCGCGCGCTCTCTCGCGCTCTCCATCACTCGCTCGCGCCATCACGCTCTCGCGACAGCTAGCTCTCTCTCCATCACTCTCTCGCGCCATCACTCGCTCTCTCCAGCACTCTCTTCTCAGCACTCTCGCGCGCCATCCCGCGCTCTCGTCCAGCACTCTCTCTCTGTCACTCTCTCTCTCCTTCACTACGCTCTCCAGCACTCGCTCTCGCCATCACTCTCGCGCTCCAGAACGCGCTCGCGCAAGCACTCTCGCCCCTCCCGTCCATCACTCGCGCTCTCCATTCACGCTCGCTCCTCATCACGCTCTCTCGCCCGCACTCTCTCTCTCCAGCACTCTCGCTCTCCAACACTCTCTCGCTCATCACCGCGCGCGCGCATCACCTCGCTCGCGCCTTCCACTCGCTCGCTCCAGCACTCTCTGCTCGCCCATCACGCGCTCACGCCAGCACGTCTCTCGCCCAGCACTCTCTCTCTCCATCACGCTCTCGCGCCAGCACCTGCGCTCTCCATCACTCTCTCTCGCCATCACCGCCGCGCCTGCACTCTCGCACTCCACGCACGCGCTCGCCGCCATCACGCCGCGCTCCATGACTCTCGCGCTCGCCAGCACTCTCGCTCGCCATCACTCTCTCTCGCCAGCACTCTCCGCGCCATCTCGCGCTCTGCTCCATGCACGCTCTCTTCCATCACGCGCGCTCTCAAGCACTCGCGCGCTCCATCACGCTTCTCGTCTCCATGCCACACCTCTCTTCCATCACTCTCTCGTCGTCCATCACTCGCGCGCGCCATCCGCGTCGCCGCCAGAACTCTGCTCTCTCCATCACTCTCTCTCTCAAGCACGCGTCTCTCGCCAGCACGCTCTCTCTCCATCCGCGCTCTCGCCTTCCTCCGCGCTCGCCAGTCACGCGCGCGCTCCCATCTCTCTCTCTCTCCATCTCTCGCTGCGCTCCCAGCACTCGCTCGCTCAAGCACTCTCTCGCGCCATCACTCGCTCTCGCCATCCTCTCTCCGCCATCACTCTCTCTCTCCATCACTGCTCGCTCCCAGCACTCGCTCTCTCCTTCACGCGCTCCTGCCATGCTCTCTCTCGCGCCAGCACTCTCGCTGCGCCTTCACCGCGCTCTCCACCTCTCGCGCTCCATCCGCTCTCGCCCATACACTCGCCGCGCCAGCACGCGCGCTCTCCATCACTCTCGCGCGCCAGCACGCGCTCTCTCCCATCACCCTCGCTCCATCACGCTCGCTCTCCAGCACCGTCTCTGCCGCCGATCACTCGCGCGCTCCATCACTCGCTCTCGAAGTCACTCCTCTCTCCTGCACTCGCGTCGCTCCACACTCTCTCGTCCCATCACTCTCTCTCTCCATCACTCGCGCGCCCAGAACGCTCTGCTCTCCCCCAGAACGCGCGCTCGCCGCACGCGCTCGCTCCAGCACTCCTCGCGACAGCACGCGCTCGCTCATCACTCGCTCTCGCCATCAACTCCGCGCGCCAGTCACGCGGCGCTCTCGCTCGCCGCGCCTCTCTCTCTCTCTCTGCTCTCGCTCACTCTGCGCCCTCTGCTCTCGCTCGCTCTCTCTCTGCTCCGTCTCGCTCAGCGCGCCTCTCGCGCTCTCGCTATAGATAGATCCTCTATGCGCACCCCCTCTCCGTGTCTCTTCTCCGGCTCGCGCGCTCTCGCCCTCCACTCGCGCCTCTCGCTCTGCGCAACCACCCTGCCCCGCGCGCGCTGCTGTCTCTCTCTCGCGTCGCTCTCTCTCCCGCGCGCCCTGCTCTCTCTCTCTCGCGCTCGCGCGCGCTCGCTCTCTCTCGCTCGCTCTCGCTCGCTCGCTCGCGCGCGCGCTCTCGCGCGCGCTCTCTCTCTCGCTCCTCTCAGCGCCTCCCTCAAGTGCTCCCACCGCGCTCTCCTCCCTCCTCGCCGCACCCCCCCCCCTCCTTCGCCCGCCGCTCCCTCCGCTCTTCGCGCTCCCGTCTCACCCGTCCTCGCCCGCTCCTCCCCCACGCGAATCCCGCCTCGCAACCTCTCACCAATCCCCCCAATGCACACGCTCCTCCTTATACACGTTCCAACCCTCCAACCAACAACCCTCGACACACACCCACCAACGAAGAAAAAATAGTAATATATTAATTATTAACACACCACCACAACCCCGCCCAAAACCTTCAACTTTCGAACTTGCCAAGAACAATGGCTAGGCTGATATACAACCTGCGGCACCCCCCTGAGATTGCATATGTTTGATTTTAAGCTTGTTTGTTTATTGATCGAATTCATATTATTTATATACAGTGGCTATGCTTGGCCTGCAGGTCGCCTAAACTAAAACCAACCTAGTCCAAGACTCATATATACACAAGCATACAAGCAGACACGACAACACACACAAACTGTAGATGGTTCGTCTTTCTTTTTGTTTCGTTTTATAAGAATCGGAGGAGTCATCCTTCAGTCACATGAATCATAAGGATAAATTAAATTCTATTTTAACAAATATAGCATATATTGAGCATAAAGAATAACAGAAAAATATATATATACAATCATAGATTTGTCTACATGGAATACGTTCCAGGACTTGGTGGACGTAGTTGCATTCCTGGGGAATGGCTGTTTCAATGGTCAACAGGTATAATTCCACCTGAAAGCTGGCTCGGGTCAGTTCACAGCACTTCCGGCCGGCAAATATCCACTTAATTAATTCAACAAAAAGGCTGTAATGCAAAATAATCTAAAATAAATAGATTGCCATTTCATGTTACCCCCGTTGATTCACACAACAGATAATTATGTAATATGTATAAAAAAAAATATTCGAAAACTCACGAGCAGGTGTACCCAGTACTCATCCGAGTAAGAGTTGTAGCAAAGTGGACTACCTACTCCAAAGGGGGGGTACAAGTAGTATACCACCGCGCATGCGCAGAACCAAGGGAGATACGTTTTTCTTAAGGCATTACAATTCACCGAATTATATTATAAAGAAATTATGTTGTTCATCTATCCAAATCCTTTACAATTCCCCTTTACCAAGATAAAATTTCAAGTTTTATTAGGAGTGATAGATTGAAACAACATTCATATATTTACACAGGACACCGACTAAGTATATCAGCGCCCACATTATCTTGGCCTCTAATATACTCAATTCGATACGAGTAACACTGCAGGGTGAGGGACCATCTCATCAATCTGCTATTGGAGTTCTTCATATTTCTTAAATAAGTAAGAGGTTGCTGATCTGTCTGTAAGACAAATTCCTTACCAAACAAATAATTCTTAAACTTATCTACTGCCCACACAATAGCTAAACATTCTTTTTTTCTATAGTAGTATAATTCTTCTCTCTTTCTAATAAGTTCTGGCTGGCATAAGCAATGGGCATTTTAATGTTATTAACTTCTTGGAGAAGCACAGCACCCAACCCATTATCAGAAGCATCCGTTCTTAAATAAAAAGACTTATCATAGTTAGGCAAGCAAAGCACAGGATTATTAGAAAGCTTTGATTTTAACATCTGAAAACTGTCATTCTGAATTTCATTCCATTTCAGTTTATTACTACTGAGCTTTTTAAGCATATCATTCAATGGAGCAGCTATGGTTGAGAAATTAGGAATGAATTTTCTATAAAATCCTACTGTACCGAGGAAAGATCGTAATTCCTTCTTGTATTAGGAAGGGGCATTTCTATTATAGATTTCACCTCTTGCTTCAAGTGGTGTTAGGGTTGTCTCCAAGCAGCAAACCAAGGTATTTGATCTTAGAATAACCAAAGTAGCACTTGCTGATCCCAGCCGTTAGACCATGCAACCGCAACCTAGTCAGAAGTTCTCTCAAATCCTGCAAGTGTTCAGACCAATTAGTATTATATACAACAATATTATCAAAATAACAAGTAGTATTTCTAAGTCCATGAATAACTTTTCTCATTAAGCGCACAAAAGTGGCACAAGCAGTTTTCAAACCAAAGGGCATCATAACAAAATGCATTAATCCTCTGTTTGTAGCAAATGCTGTATACATTTTAGATTCTTTGCAAAAGGGGATTTGCCAATAACCCTTAGTTAGGTCTAATTCTGAAAAATATTTAGCATTTGTGAAGTTACCTAAAGCATCTTCAATAGTAGGCATAGGCTCACAATCAAAAGATGTTACATCATTTAAACCCACGGAAATCAATACAGAATCTCCATGTATTGTCACACTTACGAACAAGAACAACAGGGGAACAATAGGATGAATAAGATGGCTCAATATTCACCCAGCTCAAGCATCCTATCTACTTCTTTATCAAATACATCTGAGAGATGATGGGGTATAGGATAAGGCTTCTTACTCACCGTACATTAGAGTCTAGCTTAATTACATGTTCAATAGTCTTAGTATACCCTGGATTATCAGAAGATACATCTGCAAAATCCTTTATCAAAGATTTTATATCACTGGCTTGTTCACATGAAAGGTTTCCGTAAATATTTAATTCTGCTTCATTAACATTATTAGAGGTAGGTTCACAATATATTGGATGATTTTCAGTGTTATCCTCAACAACACAAATCTGTACTACTTTGTTCTCTTTAGAAGATACATTTTCTCGCCTGTAATACTTTTTAAGCATGTTGATATGAAATAATTTGCACTTTCCATGAACCTTGATAGAATAATCAACACCGTTATCTTTACATGCAACTACAGTATAGGGACCTTTCCACTGCATTATCAATTTATCTGTGGGCAAAAGAACAAGGACTTCGTCATCAATTTATAATTTTCTATTCTTAGATTTCAAGTCATAATAGTATTTATAATTTCTGCTGCTGATTTCTGCTTTAGCTGCAGCTAATTTAGCAGTCTCTTCCAAACGTGCTCTCAGATCAGTAACATATTGATATGTGCTTTTTATTTCATGGTTAATCTGTTCATTCGACCAAAGTTCGTGTAAAATGTTCAAGGGACCTCTTACTGTTCTCCCGTATAACAATTCAAATGGTGAAAACTTAAGAGAATCGTTTGGAATTTCCCTGTATGCAAAGAGAATTGCTGGTAAATAACGATCCCAATCACGTGGATGAGCAGAGCAGAGCTTTTTCAACATTGACTTAAGGACGCCATTGAGACGTTCAACCATCCCATTACAGCTAGCATGATAAGGCGTAGTGTAGAGGGCTTTAATGGACAGGAGTCTATGAACTTCACTCATAAGGTCTGATCGAAATTGAGTTCCTCGATCGGATAGAATTTCCTTAGGAATGCCTACGCGAGCAAAAATATCTACCAGGCTCTCAGCAATGGTAATTGTGTCTATATTCTTTAGAGGAATAGCTTCGGGGTACCGTGTAGCATAATCAATTAGAGTTAGAATATATCTATGTCCCCGATCGGAGCTAGGAGAGAGTGGTCCTATGATATCAATAGCTACTCTTGAAAATGGTTCTTGTATCACAGGTACAGTTTTCATTGGTACCTTTTTAACTAGGCCCTTAGGAGATACCTTCTGACAGATGTGACACGACTTGCAGTATCTCTTTATATCAGCTCCTGCACCTGGCCAAAAGAAATTTTCAAATACCTTTAAGCTAGTTTTTCGGTGTGAAAAATGACCAGCAGTCATGGAATCATGTGCAAGCTGAAGAACTTTACTTCTGTACACAGCAGGGACAACTAACTGTCTATTATCAACTTCGTATTCATATTTACTTTGATAACATACCCTGTATATGAGGCCATTAATTCGTTCATACTTGACCGACCTAGACTTTACTTTTTCTATTGATCCAAGCTCTACTTTTTCTCTAACTACCTTTAATGTAAGGCATGAATTCTGGGCGCGAAGAAACGAATCTTTACTCAAATCCAACTCTTCCATAACCGGACAAGAAAGTGGTTTAATTTCAGTCTCCTTATTACTACTAGCACGAGTTTGAACGGCCATCGAAACTATAGGAAAATGCGACTCCGTTTTCTTTACTTCAGAGTGTGCAGTACATACCTGATTTTCATCAATGGGGTTCAGGATAGGAGAGGAAGTTTCAGGATTGTTCGGATGGATTGTATCCAGAGTTTCAGGACGGTTAGGACGGACTGAGGATGGTAGGTCAGCTTTATCAACCGAAGGAAGGTTAGGGTCATCAGAAGGATAGGGTTCGGTTGGCAATCGCACACCTGGAATAAGACCAATCAGTACATCTGCGAACTTAATGGGGGCAGCTATAGCCTTCGTCCAACCAGTATAAAACCTGCTTTTAATGAAACACCTGACTTGAGGGAAATACTTAGGGATGCCCAAATAGTCATGCACCTTTACTAATTTACCCATCTTATATTTAGAGGGAACCAATGAATCCTTCACAATGATGGAGGAGCATCCAGAATCTAGCATTATTTCTGCGGGTCTGTTAAAAATGAAACCATTAGAGTCAAACATACAGTTATTTGGCGATAGTTCTGTTTCAAACACAAAATTTACTTTAACAGTCTTACTTTTGCTCCTAAAATTTCTCGGATTATCTGGACAATTAGGCCTAATATGACCAACTTTTCCACACCCATGACATGTCACCTCAGAATTAATGTCTGTATTCTGCTGGTTTAAATTTAAGTAGTGAGATTGATTAGTTTTCTTACCGCGATACAAATGAGCACTACGATATCTGTCAGCCGATTCAGCCATCTCTACTGCAGTCTCAAACTCACGTTCCTTCAAAAAGATTCTCATATCAGAATTACAATTGCTTAAAATCTGCTCTCTTATCAAAAAATCAAACAATGAATTGAAATCTTTCTTGATATTACTCAGGGAAATCCATCGATCCAAATATTGTTCCATTCGAGCAACTAACTGGACATAAGTTTCTTTTTCCCGACATTTGCTCTCACGAAATTTCCGTCTATACATGTCGGCGTCTACTGAATAGGCTCTTAGCAAGGCGTCTTTCAGTTTAGCATAATCACCCACAGTATCATCTGGCAGCGATACATAAACCTTAAGAGCATGACCTCTAAGAAGTGAACCTAAATATACGTGATAATCACTGTTATTCCACTTGTGTAACTTTGCGAATCTTTCAAAACGTTGTAAATAACTATCAATGTCATCTTGTCCATCGTTAAAAGTCGGCAACTTTAACCCTTCATAAAATTGTAACGAAGTACTAGTATCACCACGAACGGACTCATTACTTTCAATAGTATTTTGTCTTAATTCAGCCATAGCTTTTTCGTGTTCACGTTGTTTATCGGCCTCTTCTGCTTGCATTTGACATTTCTTAAGTTCACGCTCAGCCGCGCGTTCTTCCCTATCAGCTTTTTCTTTAGAATATTTCTGTTCTTCCTGAATCAATTGTGACACCTGATCAGGATTCATACCTAAGGCCTGAGCCTCTTTCAATATATCTAGGATATAACTCGTCATTATCGCTACACTTCAACACGAATTCACTGCCACATACAACAATGAGCTAATAACATACCCGTAGTTACGAAAGTATAGCATACAATTAGACGATCAATGAAATTAAGTGATTAAGTATTGTACACAATTTAACAAATACATAAGTGACTAAGAAAGTATAGTACACAAACAATTACATAATTGACTAAGCCCAAGCACATTAACAAAAATAACTGACCCCGGAAAAATTATAACACGGGCGTATACTATCAAGGCATGGGCATTAGCGTAACAAAAGGGAAACTCGTTCCACATGGCATACACGGCTTACAGCTATCAGCACAGCATTACATAGCCGGCGCCAAGTTACGTGGTACCGCCAGGAAATAGCGCACTTAGCGGACCTGCAACGCAACTAATCACGAAGTGACTGACAACTTCACTAGACTTGTAATATAGGAGAATCAGCGAAAACGACACTTAAGAAAAAGTACACTGCACTATATCACAAGTAAATCACTTGCCTTACCTGTATCTCCCTTGTTTGCATGCATCGGTGTTCACAAAAACTCACCCTGGCTTCAACAATCACCAGGTAGTTAAACATAGTAAGCACATCCCACAAGCAATACCTTAAAAAGACAACATATCAGAAATATATACTTTAAGTCCTTATGATTAACGTGACTTTTAGGATTTTCGACCTTATTGCGCTCCGATCCTACTCACTGCGCCATTGTAGATGGTTCGTCTTTCTTTTTGTTTCGTTTTATAAGAATCGGAGGAGTCATCCTTCAGTCACATGAATCATAAGGATAAATTAAATTCTATTTTAACAAATATAGCATATATTGAGCATAAAGAATAACAGAAAAATATATATATACAATCATAGATTTGTCTACATGGAATACGTTCCAGGACTTGGTGGACGTAGTTGCATTCCTGGGGAATGGCTGTTTCAATGGTCAACAGGTATAATTCCACCTGAAAGCTGGCTCGGGTCAGTTCACAGCACTTCCGGCCGGCAAATATCCACTTAATTAATTCAACAAAAAGGCTGTAATGCAAAATAATCTAAAATAAATAGATTGCCATTTCATGTTACCCCCGTTGATTCACACAACAGATAATTATGTAATATGTATAAAAAAAAATATTCGAAAACTCACGAGCAGGTGTACCCAGTACTCATCCGAGTAAGAGTTGTAGCAAAGTGGACTACCTACTCCAAAGGGGGGGTACAAGCAAAGACTATCTAAGAAAGACAGGAAGGCCCCGTATGGTGTATAACAAAAATACGTAGCCAGTATTGATGCCAAACAGCGCCAGATTACAGTGCTTCAAACGCCATCTATTGAGCGGTTGAAAAGATAAAAAAAATCGGAACAATATTTATTGTCGAATTTTATTTACATATTTTATATTTTTATTTATTATTAATCGTTTTTAACATTAAATCCTATGATTTCTTTTTATCACACTGTATTCCTGAACTATGAAAAACACATCAGATATAGATAGCCCGAGTTTAAAATTTTATATGTTTCATATCTTTGGTTTCATACAATGTGAATATATATACAATATCTAAATACATATCTTTACATATATATATATATATATATATATATATATATATATATATATATATATATATATATATATATATATATATATATATATATATATGTATATACATTACACATAAATATAAATTCCTCCTTTTTCTTTGGATATATGGTTTTCTTTATCATTAACCTATGTTGTTTGTCATTGTGAATATTATGTAAGGTAATAATATGAATAAATGAAAGCTTATGTTTTATTTCATAATTTTATTAATAAAAAATATACATATTTATAAATGATAAAATAAAGTCTTCATACCTCAGGATACATTTACCTCCAGCTTGTAAATATACAAGAGAACAGGTAACAGATATTCAAAACAGCCAACATATACCAAAAAGCGTCATGCAAAAGTAAAATAAAACACAGAACTTAATAAACAACACAACATAACTTAATTGACAATGTCAAATCTCTGTCAAAAAGAACTAGTAAAAAGAATCATGCTTCTCAAATATTTTTAATAGAAAAAAATAAGCACTAGTACATAAAACAGAAAATCATGCGATGGGAAAAAATAAGTTGTGCAAACAAAATAATAATTGGGGAACAGAATGAACACATAGTAAAGCAAATATATTCAATGAAAAACAAGCAAAAATGTGCATGGTTAAAAACACTTAACATACATAAACATGCTTGTAAATATATAAATTCAAGCAATGCAATCAAATAAATACATTATCTGCAATATTATATTTGTGCAATACTTGTTAATGAAACAGATTCAAATGTACAATTACTATGTAAATGGAAATATCTTGACTTACCAAATACCTACTAGGGTTGAGGATGTAGATTACTATATAGTGCACCAATGAACATGACAATGCCTTGTTGTCACTTTCAAGCTATGGAAATGAAATAAGAATTAATTGCAGCATAGTCTTTCTTCAGAAGGGACATAGATAAACAGATGGAGAGTGAGAAACCCCTATTCATACGTGTGTAATTTTCATTAATTTTCTGCATTTCTTTGGGGGCAAGTTAACATCTTCTATTTTGTGTTTCCCTGTGATTGATCTATTTAAAAATTTTACAAAATAGAATATTCTCATATTCAAAAAAGTATTTATAATCAACATTTTCAAATGCTCACAAATAGCCATATTTCTAATTATCGTTTCATTAAGTTTAGAGGATATTTCATACTTTACACCATTTACATGCATAACCTTCTCTATCTCCTTCTGAAATATCTTTTCAAATGACTTTATCATATTAAACATTTTATTTGTAGGATAACAAAGACAATTCCTCGGATCATCACCTTTCCTGTTAATATATGTTTCACGTAAGTTTTGCTGCTGCAAGTTTAAATTTGTTTTTATTAATAAACTGTGGCAAGTTTGGCAATCATGGATTTTTTTAATTCTATGACAACAATAGCCTGCAATATATGTTATTATATTATCTTTAATTATGTCAGAATAAGTAAATTCATCATCATTAACTGTAGAGAAATCAAATTGAGTCATGACTGATTCATATGATTCCTCAGTCTCCAACTCATAATCAAAATTTCTTATAAAATCATCAATAGACTCAAAATTATTTTGAGACTTTTCTGCCTCTTTTAAAATGTCATCATTTTCAAGTTCATAATCAAAATTTGTAATATAATCAATTATTTCTTGACATTCATTTTCAACTAGGTTTGTCTCATCTGCTGTAAAGTCAGACTGCATTTCATATGGGGAATTCACATTGGAAGAATTATGTATTTTATTATTATCAGAAATGTTTAAATAATTTAAAAAGGGAGTCAGATCATCTGAACAATTTGAATTTTCAGCACATATTAAAAGATTGTTATATGTAAGACTTTTCATTGAACTTTTAAAATGCTGAACATTAGGAGTGTAATTATTTCCTCCTGCTTTTCTTATGCAGCTAAAAAAATTCTCCAGACAATCTTGGTTAATGCGCCGGGTTAGTAAGTAATCAAAATTATGATTTATAGACACATCCTCCCATAATGCCTGTAAAGATGATATATTCAACAACCAACCTTGTATATTTGGAATCTGCCTATTTGTCCCCAGTACTTTCCATGACTTCATCCAATCTTTCATGTTTGTGAGGAATTGGACATTATTGTTGTTCTTGCTGATGGCACATTTCCTGCTTCTATAATGATTTAAAGTACTTGAATTAAATACATCAAATATTTCATTCATATTATTTATAAATGTTGATGTTGCCAATGCTTCCTTTGGTAATGCTCCAAAGCTAGCATGTGTATATATTCCACATGCAACTGTCCGGCTAAATACCTGAGCTGCATAGCATACTCTCATTTTCTCAAATGAGTTATTGATCAGATGACTATCAGTAAGTTTGGGTGCTATCCTACCCTCATATGGATGTTTTTTATCTGTTTTGTAAAAATTAATGATATGGTCCCAACTAGCCACAGCATTTCCATATTTTATATCATATTTTATTAATGTATTTCTTGTTGATTTCAAAAGATGTGGAGTATCATAAAAGAAATGTATTTTTTTTTCATTAATTTCAATAAATGAATTTGCTGGTGATACCCCTATTCTACGAAAAGCACCTCTGTTACAGGAATCCTGATCACAGACAATGAACTTTGGATATAAGCCACATGATGCTAAAATTTTAATGCTGTCTAGTATCATATCCTTTAAAATATCTGGATTGATACTCTTTTCATATAAAAAATAACCTAAAGTGCTCTTCCACTTTTTACATAGGCCCTTCACCATAAAAACCATAGCATACTTTGCTGGTTTCACTGAATTGCCATAAGGTCCTAGATTTTCAAAGCCTGTTATTACATCCTTATTCTTATCATACACCAGAGCAGTTTTTAATGCAATTCCATCAAATGTGATGCCACAAACTTTATCTAATTCATTCATTGATGAAACTTTCTTCGTAAGTAAATCAATAATTGTTTGATTCCATCCCACTTCCATGTTTATATTCATTAGCCAATACCTAAGCATCCTTGTGGTAGGTAATGCAAATATTTTAGATAAAAATCTATAAGCTTTTGGACTTTGAAAATAAAGGCTTAGAGCAAAACTCCTCTGTGTGAGAGTATATCTTCTTCCATATTTTGATTTATTTGAAAAAGATATTTGAGTTTTAAATAAATCTAAGGCATATCCACTAAGATACTTGGATACATGCTTCACCAGTTGTGATGGTAAAATATCCTCAGTGGGCAATTTTTGGAAGTCTTTCAAAGTCTTTATCTTTTTTAATAGTCTCCTTACCCTGGCCTGACTACTTTTTAATTTGGTTTGAATGCTTTTGTAGGGACTGTCAGAAATTGGTGCTTTTCCTGTGAGAGAAACAAAGATTTTCATAATAATGGTAATTACATGCATATGTAGACAATGTATTTAATCCAAAATGCTACAATAAAAATTGTAGTACTGATGTCATAATCTGTAACTGGGTGGGAGATAATATATCTAGGGATATATTATAATAATTTTCTCAATAGGAAAATATATGTAATTTCCTTTATTCTAGAAGTTCATGATATGGTGGGGGAAGTGGGAAAGCAAAAACAAAAATTGCATTCTTAATTAAGGCATTTCTACAAAAGACATATATAAGAACCACTAGATTAGCAGAATATAACTTTGTAGGGAAGAAGATATGAAGAGAAACTGAAAAATATTAACACTATCATACTTAACTATGGTTTTACTTACTTCCAAAAGACTTTGAAATAAGGGGAATTGCAGGATCCTCTTGGGAATCACCTTCCCAATTTTCATTGTGGCAGCATGCTTCAGCTATTTAATGATGAGATAACATTAAAATGAGACAATCATAGTGCATTTTCTTTTTAGAAATGAATGCAGATTTTTTTCAGGTTATGGTTAGTAAACAGAGACATACTCTAACTTCAAGAAATAATTCTATACTTTATATTTTTCTGTCTATAATTACCATTTTACTAAATTTGAATTTTATCACTTACGACTGGAGGATAAAACTTCTACTTGCTCCATAACATCTGCTGTTAAACTTTTGTCAGATGTAGTTTGATCTGCAGAACAAGAAAAATTAGTGTTCATTCTACATCTGGTTACATCGTTATCTCTATTAAGACATTAGGGAATGCTTTAATCATTCTATGAAAATACAATAATATTCCTTTTCTAACTGCACCATGTTAGTAGCTGTTGATGATGGCCAAAAACAGGAGAAAAAAGAAAAGAAAAGAAAAAATCATACTTTAAGATATAATTGGATATGATAGTAAATTCATTACCAGGATAGGATATGACTTCCTCTGCTTGATCCACAACAGCTGGAGTTAATGATGCATCTAGTGTAATTTGCAAAACATTAAAAATGGACAGAAATATTCTTCTCAATTAAATATTCCTTTTTCCAAGTGCACCATCTTAAAAGAAGGAAAAAGTATGTATGTGAGCCATACATCAGCATTAATAAATATTAATAAAAAATAAAAAAAAGATTGAAATAAAAACATACACACACACACACTGTACATGAAAAAATTATTTTGCGGGCATTATTACCATTTTCTGATTGCTGTGCCAGTAATACAGATTGCAATGTTGCAGATGTTTTGTAAGTACCTGTAAATAAGTGAATTTTGGTCTTTATACTGCATATAACATGTTATCCATACCAGATAGGTCAGTACTTGATATTCCATAGGATTTTCTCTAACACTTTTGCATCTTTAATAGTATCAGCTTATTGTATGGAAATTCTGGTGGAGTGTGAAATATCCATTTTAAAATATGTCATGGAAATTGATGGGGCCACACCTCCAATATCCCAAGAGACATAGTGTCAAATTCATATTCATGAGAAACAAATATGTATTTTACAGAATAATAATTCAATTCATATAATGTTCACTAAACAATTTTCAGCAATTCTAGAAGAGGGGACTGTATCTTCCTTAAACTAAGTCCAAAAACTACAGCAATCTGCCAAGGGGAGTGCTGATGGGGGGTATGCACACCAACACCCATCAAGACAAATTCTATCCTTTTCACAGTCTTAGCATGAGTATGAAACATCTATTGAAAATATAAATTTAACGGTGGGCTCCAGTTAAATTTACCAGTTTTTTCAATTTGATTTTGTTAAATGTTTCTTACTATTTCATGATCTACAGGTTTTCTCTTAATTAAAGAATTACCTGTTTCTAATAAAAAGTCAATACAAACCAAAGTTTTCATCCATTGAATCAGAGAGGATTTCCAATTTATATAAATCATGTTCTTTGTGCGTTAAAGGCAGGTCAATATCTGCAAAATAAAATACATCATATTTTGCAATGTTGTAAGCACATATATATACAATCTTTAATATCATGGAGGGTTATGTTTCTGTGAAATCACAGAAATTGTGTGAAGGCAATATTCAAAATAATAATCAATATTCAAAACGGAAAGAAACAATACTATACAGTAGATGCAAGCAAACAATATTTTACATCATATGCAATATTGACTATAAAATAGAGTCATTTCAACTAATCTTAACACTTACCAATATCCATTATTCTTCCTGTTTCATCTGGTCTAGCAGAATCTGACAATTAAATCATGGAAAATCTAATGAGATATCATTAGAATCATTTTTGCCAAGCATTGTTAATTATTGATTGTGATACTATAGATTAAAGAAAAAATGCATTGACTCACCAGGCAAATTTTGATCCGGATATGAATTGGGGCACAAACAGGTTGAGGTTATATATTGCTTATTTGAAAAATGATGACTACATATTCGATAGCTTTTGTTTAACTCCGTTTTTGTTTTTTTGTGTCAGACTTGATATGTCTGCCCTTTCTAACCACTTTGAACATCTATCAAAATGTAAACGAAAAATGGATGATAAAAATACATTTTCTCTTGTTAAAAATATCATATATATCTATCTTTAATAATTATTGTAGCTAATATATAATACACTTACCTTTGTGATTCTTTAGGAAACCGATGGTAGATAAATTCAGGATAAGTAGTCTTCCTTTTTTTACAGATGACACAGGGATTGCCTCCTCCCACCATGATTGCTTTCAAATTGTGTTCCAATCTTCCATGTGTCAAATGGCTCAAATGTAAACATGCAGACGACGTAAACCAGCGCGCCCATTCTCTCTAAACGATACACGAGCGAACTCTAGCGCTGGTTGAACTAACTAAAGTCACGAGTAATCAGTTAGTCTATTTACACGTTTTTTCATGCTTTCCTGTCTTTCTTAGATAGTCTTTGGTACAAGTAGTATACCACCGCGCATGCGCAGAACCAAGGGAGATACGTTTTTCTTAAGGCATTACAATTCACCGAATTATATTATAAAGAAATTATGTTGTTCATCTATCCAAATCCTTTACACAAACACAAACACAAACACAAACACAAACACACACACACACACACACACATACACACATACACATTAACCCACGCACGCACGCACGCACGTGCACAGACACAAACGCAAGCAGCGAATCACACACACGTAAACATACACAATGATACAACCACACATACAGAACCAGGCCTCTGTGTCTGTCTGTGTCTATATCAACAAGCAGATTTATCGCTGAAAAATCGGTTAGCTTATGAATAGTTTAATGTGTATGCAAATATTTTGGATGGGATCTCTCTCTCTCTCTCTCTCTATCTATCTATCTATTTATCTTTGTTTCCCTCTCTCTTTCTATCTTTGTTTCTCTCTCTCTATTTTTGTTTCTCTCTCTCTCTCTCACTTTCTCTACTCTCTCTCTCTCTCTCTCTCTCTCTCTCTCTCTCTCTCTCTCTCTCTCTCTCTCTCTCTCTCTCTCTCTCTCTCTCTCTCTCTCTCTCTCTCTACTCTCTCTAATCCTCTCATCCATCCTCACCTTCTCCCTCTCACTCCCATCCTTTTCCCTCCCTTCCCCCCTTTCTCTCACTCTCTTCCCTCCCCCCTGTCACTCACTCCCCTCCCTTCCCCTCCTTTCCCCTCCCTTCTCCCTCTCTCTCACTCTCCTCCCTTCCCCACTCACTCACTCTCTTCCCTCCCCCCTGTCTCTCACTCCCCTCCCTTCCCCTCCCTTCTCCCACTCTCTCATTCCCCTCCCTTCCCCCCTCTCTCTCACTCCCCTCCCTTCCCCCTCTCTCTCACTCCCCTCCCTTCCCCCCTGTCTCTCACTCTCCTCCCTCCCCCCTCCCTCCCCTCCCCTCCCTTCCCTCTGTCTCTCACTCCCCTCCCTCTTCCCTTTCACTTATGCTATTCCTTGTTTTTGTTATGTACATCATCAATATGATATTCGTCGTTTCAGAAATCTGCTGAATCGTGAGAGCAGACTGAAGAATTTAAGAGAAACTTATTTTTTATTATGTATAGAGAGAGAGAGGAGAGAAAGAGAGGGGAGGTAGGGAGGGAGGGAGGAGGGGGGAGAGAGGGAGAGAGAGGGAGGGAGGGAGGGAGGGAGGGAAGGAATTAGGGAGGAGAGAGAGAGAGGAAGGGAGGGAGGGAGGGAGAGAGGGAGGAAGAGAGAGAGAGAGGAGAGAGAGAGAGACGGGGGGAGGGAGAGAGAATGAAAGAGAGAGAGAGTGGGAAAGGGAGGGAGGGAGGGAGGGAGAGAGAGAGATAGAGAGAGGAGGGAGAGAGAGAGAGAATTTAATAGAAACTTCCTTTTTTTCTGTTCTTTGAATCATAATCATCGCCATCATCATCACTCTTTCTTCTTCTCCTCCTCCTCCTTCATCCCCCTTCCCTCTCCTCCTTCATCCCCATTCCCTCTCCTCCTTCATCACCATTCTCTAATTCTTATGCCTTCACTCGTTGGTATCTCCTTAAGAATTTTATAATCTAAGAACGTAACATCCTCCTCAAGGTTTCAGCACTTTGGCAGCACCTCAAGATAGCCTTGGGAAGGAGAAATGAAGGGGGAGGGGTGAGGGGGGAAGGGAAGGAGGGATGGGGTGTGGGTGAGGGTGTAGGAGGGTGGGGTGAGGGTGGAGGGTGGGGTGAGGGTGTGGTTGAGGGAGAGAGAGGGAGGGGAGGAGGGATGGGGTGTGGGTGAGGGAGGGATGGGGTAGGATGAAGGAGGAAGGGAGGGATGGGGAGGGAGGGAGGGTGAGAGTGAGGGATGGGAGGGAGGAGAGATGAAGAGGGGGAGGGGAATGAGGGACGGGGAGACGGAAGGAATGAAAGATGAAGAGAGAGACGGGGAAAGGGAAGGGAGAATAGAGAAAGAGAGAAAAAGAGAAAGAGGGACAGAGAAAGAGAGAGAGAAACAGACAGAGAGACAGAGATAAAGTTAGAAATCAACATAATAAAAAAGAAAATGAAATAGCAGATAGTGATGAGTATAATATACAAGAATAAATTGGACCACTGACGGAGAGGAGAGAGGGGTGAGGGGGAGGGGGAGGGGGAGGGAGGCACTTCCAAAGCAGATGACGAACTTGCTGGCGTTGGCGGGTGGGGGAGGAGGGGGGGGGCGGTAATGGGGAGTGTTAATGGCAGAGGATACTAAGTGCTTGTTTTACACACACACACACACACACACACACATATATATATATATGTGTGTGTGTGTGTGTGTGTCTGTGTGTGTGTGTGTGTGTGTGTGTGTCTGTGTGTCTGTGTGTGTGTGTCTGTGTGTCTCTCTGTGTGTGTGTGTGTGTGTGTGTGTGTGTGTGTGTGTGTGTGTGTGTGTGTGTGTGTGTGTGTGTGTGTGTGTGTGTCTGTGTCTGTGTGTCTGTGTGTGTGTGTCTGTGTGTCTGTGTGTGTGTGTGTGTGTGTGTGTGTGTGTATGTGTGTGTGTGTGAGAGAGAGAGAGAGAGAGAGAGAGAGAGAGAGAGAGAGAGAGAGAGAGAGAGAGAGAGAGAGAGAGAGAAAGAGTGTATGTATGTTCGTGTGTGTGTGTGTGTGTACGTGAGTGTATATATATGTGCGAGTGTACGTGCACACATAATTTAAGAGAAAGACACTGAGAATGAGAGAAACGGAGAAAAGCGAACCAATGAAAAGCAAACTACGTAGATTGACCTGA
>NW_028234444.1:3630556-3635556 GCF_977035675.1 Penaeus japonicus | reverse complement strand
TCTATCTATCTTTTTCTCTCTATCTATCTTTCTCTCTCTCTCTTTCTATCTATCTATCTTTTTCTCTATCTCTCTCTTTCTATCTATCTTTCTCTCTCTCCTTCCTTCTATCTATCTTTCTCTCTCTCCTTCCTTCTATCTATCTTTCTCTCTCTCCTTCCTTCTATCTATCTTTCTCTCTCTCCTTCCTTCTATCTATCTTTCTCTCTCTCCTTCTTTCTATCTATCTTTCTCTCTCTTTCTATCTATCTTTCTCTCTCTCTCTCTTTCTTTCTCTTTTTCTTTGACCCTCTCTTTCTCTTTCTTTTTTTCTTTGTCTCTCTCTGCCTCTTTCTCTCTTCCTTTCTTTCTTCCTTTCTCTCTCTCTCTCTCTCTCTCTCTCTCTCTCTCTCTCTCTCTCTCTCTCTCTCTCTCTCTCTCTCTCTATCTCTCTCTCTCTTTCTCTCTCGTTCTCTCTCTCTCTCTTTTTTCTGTTATTCTTTTTTTTCTCTCTATCCTTCCTTCTCTCTTCTTTTCCCTAAGTCTTCGTTAGAGTAGCAAAAAGAATGTTCAAAAGAGGAAGAAGAAAAAGAGAGATAGAAAGAAGAAGGAAAGTCATAAAAGGATAGAACACGAGGGAGCTTGGAGATAGGTGACGAATAGAGGAAAAACGAAGAAGAATGCAATAAATAGGAAGAAAAAGAAATGAAAAAGAAGAATATAAAAAAACAATAAAAAATGACAAGAAAAAATATTTCAAAAGTCAATATATTTTACAGATAAAAATCTTGATGTTGATATGTTTAATTTCACTTTTACTTCATATATGAAGTTGAAGATATTACTCTACCTCTTTATATACATATACATATATATATATATATATATATATATATATATATATATATATATATATATATATATATATATATATATATATATATATATATACATGCATGAAGTTGGGGATATATTTTTATCTTTAACTTATCTTTAACATATATCTTCGCGTATATCAGAGATGTTTCTATCACTAAATTCATATATCTTACTATATATATGAAGTTGAGGAATAGTATACATCTTAAACTACATTCCTCATAGATATTTCTATAGGGTTTATATCTTTCAAACTCCAATTTTCCTGATGTTTATGTCTTTAATAGCCAACAAAACAACAACAAAATGGCGACGAATCTAGATTACATTTTTTCCTTAAATTCGATGTTGCTGTATCCGTGTCTGTGGATTTTTCACATTTTTTACCATAGACCTTTTGACAAATTCTCTTTAAATAAATCATTGCACCACAAACTTTTAAATTATATTATAGGTTCTTTTTTCTATTAGAAAAAGGGGAGCTAGAGAATTAAGCGTCTATCTGTATAGATAATGAACTACAAACTGTACGACATATGTAGGCCTAGTTATAATCTATGTGTAGTAGTTTGTCAAGGTTTAGTGAAGTAGTTAGCATTAACATAGGGTGTTTATTCTTTTCATTTTTTTCTAATTTAGTCTTTAATTTTATCTGAGTTACATCATTCCATTTTAAAAGCACATTACGTAATTCATATTTAGGGATATGCAACCTGTCAATATAATTATCATTACTGTTATCATTGTTATGATGATTATTATTATGTCACTATTATTAGTACTTTTATTTTTATTGTTATTACTATTATCCTCATTATTATTACGATTATTTCTATCATGATCATCAATACTATTATCATTAATAGAATCATCATTATCATTATCATTTTATTTGTCTTATCATCATTATCATTATTAGTTTTATCATAATCACTATCAAGATCATCATTATCATTATCATCATTAAGACCATCAATATCACCACCATCTTATCTATTTTTATTATCGTTTTCATTATCACCATCACTTTCATCATCTTTTTTTATTAACATGACCATTATTATTATTAGCATAATCATTACCATTGTTATATATTCATGATCATTTATTTCTTTATCGTAGAGGTAGCCAAACTTGATGTCTCGTAGATAATCTTGACATAGAATAGTTTAAAAAGAAAATGAAAATATGAACATTATGAACAACTCTCTTCCACTGTTCTCAAAATCCGAGAACGACAACAAGAGCCATCCTGTTCTTCATCTTGTTCTTTTCTTTTTTCTCTTCCCTCGCCCTTCTAGGAAAACGGTCTCCTCCCTATGATCGAGTTCAGAAAGTCTTCCGTGGTGCAGTTCGACTCCCCGAGCCCCTAGCTACTCCTGGTGGTGGTGATGGAGGGAAGAATTAGGGTCGGCGGAGGTCCGGACACTCCCTGGTCTCCTTCGACCGTTCGCCTACCGAGCCGGATTCACGCGTCTGCACCAACGCGAACGCTTTCGAGTGACGCAGGCGGGAGGAAGGAGCGGGTTCCGTTATATCAACGAACGCTGGTTGTCTTCTTGTGGTTGATTTGACTTGCGAGTGATGGTTGTCATATGCTCTTATTATTATCATTATTATTATTATTATTATTATTGTCATCTATTTTTCATCTTTTTATTTGTCCAAACTCGTCTTTCTCAACCCTCGGTGGATTCCACCTCTGATTTACGATGCAAGAACGCGACTGTGGACTCCCTGCATTGTTGCATCTGTTGCTGACGTCAAAAGCTGGCGACTCGACTTGTAAATGCTCTCCTCTTCGCAAGACCATCCTGAGAATCGGTGTCCTAGACTGCAGTTGCAATCGGGTGTCCTAAAACTGCGATTCGTGTTATAAATGACAGTGCGTGTCCCAAATACGTGGTGTGTTGCGATGAATAGCAGTAAACTATCAATTGAAAAGTGTGCAGAATAGAGTGAAATTCTCTGCAACCGAATAGAAGAGGCAAGACTTGTTGGCATATATCAACGATTCTTTAGTTGTTGTTGTTGTTTTTTTCTCTTCTCAGAGGTTTTTAGAAAGTTGAAAATAGTTGTACATGAAGAAAAAGAGATGAAAAAAATGTGGAAAAAGTGAAAAGACTTAAAAAAAAAAAAAAAAAATCTACTTCGATTTTTTTTTTATAAAACTCGCCAAGAAAGTGTTTTAAAAGACAACCAACGGATTTTTTTCTCCAGAAATCATATAGATTATCTTAAAGATTTGATTTAAGATTTTGGAAAATCTATATTCCAAAAACGTTTATTTTAAAGCAGATTGCAGCCGATGAAATGAAACGGTTATATAGGTCCCAAATCACTTGAAATCAATGACAAGAGACAACAGAGGGGAAGGATATGAAATGCCATGATGGCAAAATGACTCCCTTCTTGCCAAGAAAAAAATAATAAAATAAAAATGATTAGTTTATAGGTTTTATAAATACATAATCTCATAATCTATATGATATCTACACGAAAAAAAAGTATTTCTAGAACAGCGTTCCTTCGTTTGTATGTTTGTTTGTTTGTTAGTTTGTTTTTTGTCTCTTTTTCCCCGTCGTGTATTATATCAAAAACTATTTTGTAAATATTTACACAACATATAAGACATGAAGTTGCCTATAATCAAGGATTTAAATGCCCACAGCTATGGTTATGCCTTATGCTTCCCCGAGTGAATAAGAACTTTTTATATTTCTATATCAAAACGGCTATTCTCTCTCACCATACACCCGCCGCGCCAACTAAGCTTCGGATTACAGACGCTAGATGGCAGTGCTGGCGCCATCACAGGAACGAAGCATCGAGTTGGCGTTCCTCTATTTTCAGTATCCTATTTGAAGCATTCAATACTATCTTGATGTGTTTTAAGGATGAAGAATAATAATCATAACAGTAATACTACTACTAATAATAATAACAATTATGAAATCTTTTCTTTTTTTTTTCTTTCTTTGTTTTTAAGGACGTTTCAAAATCCCATATACATGTACGCACTGTGATATATGTTTTCTTAACGCAATACGGAGTTGTGTACAGACTTCAAGAGAAATAGTTATCAATGTGTGTGCGTAAGGTAAGACTGTTCTCACTGTGTAAGAGTTCTGGGTGTGTGTGTGTGTGTGATAGCGTTTTTTTTTTTTTTCTTTCTTTCTTTTTTTTCATTTTTTTTTTTTTTTTTTTTTTTTTTTTTTTTTTTTTTTTTTTTTTTTTTTTGCGTCGGAACTTGTGAATTGCAAATGATCAAAAAAGGATTAAAGTTCGTTCATATATGAGGTTTGGTTAAAAGGTTCCGCCCAGGATAACACGGTGATGGAGTTTTCCTGTTTATTTTTGTTTTCTTTTTGTCATTCAAAACATACACGCACATACACAGACAAATATACAAAATACAAAAAAAACACATACAAAATATGTGTCTTTTTCATCACAAAAAAAGGGATATGATAATTTTCCTGAAAACTATTTTCATACTCAACACACTAATTTCTGAATGATTTTATTTCTATGTTATTAACACTATATGTAGACATAATCAATATGCATATAAACAATATGTATCAGTATGAAAGTTCATTTGCTTATCATTAAGAAGAGATAATTATAATATCTAAGCTATATAATTTGAGTATAAAAATAAGATTTTATTTTTAGTTTCGAGAGAGAAAGCGACACAAACTGTGTATCTGACCAACTTCCTTCTTATCTCCACTGAATTCTAGAAGTTCCATTCCTAAGAAAATAGAAAGAGGAAGAGAAAAAAAAAGAGAAATAGATAAAGCAGTAAATAAGAGACAGAACTGAATGTGTTGTCACAGTGTTGCCTGGTTATCTGTTTCTTACAGACTTTAGGTTTTGTATAAATCTTTTGTGTTTAGATAATATATATATGTGTGTGTGTGTATGTGTGTGTGTGTGTGTGTGTGTGTGTGTGAAAAGAAGCCAATGGGGAAATTCATAAATTTGTGTGAATATATGATCCGGCAACTGCAACTAATTTGTTTTATGAACCAAAGATGCCGCAAAACTTAACACAACAAAACAAAATAACCTAACAATATATACACATATATATATGTAATATGTATATATATATATATATATATATATATATATAT
>NW_028234444.1:3599106-3601606 GCF_977035675.1 Penaeus japonicus | reverse complement strand
ATAAAACGCTAGAATATTTATTCATTTTGCTCATTCACCCATTCACTTGATATTAGATCTCTTGTTATGTTATAATGCTAATCATTTCGAATTTTAAAACAATTATATAAAGAGTAAAAAAGACATTTACGGGTTCATTTACAAGCAAAACAACGACAAAAAACATGTAAAACAGCGTAATTTCTTGCAACTGCAGCTGCCATCATTGTTTTATCATACATACATGCATAAACGTGTGTGTGTGTATAGATAGATAGATAGATAGATATACATAGACAAATATATATCCACATATAAGAACAGTAAAACAGGATCTCTACTCCGGCCTGTCCCTATTGCAAAATGGCGCCGATAGCCATCACGCTTGGCACTCCTCTCGCTGCCTCTGGTGCCCTAGCCTCGGACAGGGTCTGAGTCGCTGACCTAGCCTCGTGAGAGAGAGAGAGAGAGAGAGAGAGAGAGAGAGAGAGAGAGAGAGAGAGAGAGAGAGAGAGAGAGAGAGAGAGAGAGAGAGAGAGAGAGAGAGAGAGAGAGAGAGAGAGAGAGAATGAGAGAGAGAGAGAGAGAGAGAGAGAGAGAGAGAGAGAGAGAATGAGAGAGAATGAGAGAGAGAGAGAGAGAGAGAGAGAGAGAGAGAGAGAGAATGAGAGAGAGAGAGAGAGAGAGAGAGAGAGAGAGAGAGAGAGAATGAGAGAATGAGAGAGAGAGAGAGGGAGAGAGAGAGAATGAGAGAATGAGAGAGAGAGAGAGAGAGAGAGAGAGAGAGAATGAGAGAATTAGAGAGAGAGAGAGAGATAGAGAGTTAGAGAGAGAGAGAGAGAGAGAGAATGAGAGAATGAGAGAGAGAGAGAGAGAGAGAGAGAGAGAGAGAGAGAGAGAGAGAGAGAGAATGAGAGAAGAGAGAGAGAGAGAGAGAGAGAGAGAGAGAGAGAGAGAGAGAGAGAGAGAGAGAGAGAGAGAATGAGAGAGAGAGAGAGAAAGAAAGAAAGAAAGAAAAACACATTTTTGATCATTATTATTATTGTCGCTCTGATTGGCTGTCAATGAAAGACGATCTAGATGAAAAATACGAAAGAAAAAGAAAGGAAAAAGAAGAAGAATACAAAATACAAAAATACAAAAGAAAAAGAAAGGAAAAAAAAATGTTTAATCGACTGGTTTATAGAATAAAAAACATTATTGAAGTAGAAGGTTGACGAAAGGAAGGAGGAAAAAAATATATTTACGAACCTTGCAAGGCATAATGAGGAAAAATCTTCATAAACAATATGCTATTGATTTAACATTTGTAAAATAAAACGCTAGACTATTTATTCATTTTGCTCATTCACGTATTCACTTATAATGCTAGTGATTTCGAATTTAAAATAAAATCATATATGGAGTAAAAAAAAAAAAAAAAAAAAAAAAAAAAAAACATTTACGGGTTCATTCAAAGCAAAACAACGATGAAAACATGGAAAACAGTGTAACTCATTCCAAAATGGCGCCGATAGCCATCACGTTTGGCACTCCCCTCGCTGACTCTGGTGCCCTAGCCTCGGACAGGGTCTGAGGCGCTGAGTCACATACACACACACACACACACACGCATACAACATACACACACACACGCATTCAACACACACACGAACACACACACACACACGAACACATCACACACACACGAATGTACACACACACATACACATATACACAAACACACACACACACGCACGAACACACACACGAACACAGACAAACATATCACACACACACACACTCACACACACGCATGCATACACACACATACACACACACGTACGCACGCATACACACACACACGTACGCACGCATACACACACACAAACACACACACACACACACACGAACATATCACACACACACACGAACATATCATACACGCACGCACGCACGCAGACACATACATACACACGAACATATCACACACACACACACACACACACACAGGCACGTACACACGCACACACACACATGAACATATCACACACATACACACACACGAATACACACGTACGCACGGACGCAGACACACAATACACACGAACATATCACACGCACGCACGAACGCACACACACACAAACGCACACACACGAACACATCACACACACGCACACACAAACACACACACACGAACATATCACACACACGCACGCACGCGCGCACACACATATACACACGAACAAATCACACACACACACGCACGCACACGAACATATCACACATACACACACGCACGCACGCACGCACGTACAAACAAACACACACACACGAATATATCACACACACACGAATACACACGGACGCACGCACGCAAACACACAATACACACGAACATATCACACACACACACACGAATACACACGAATACACACGGACGCACCGACGCAGACACACAATACACACGAACATTTCACACACACACAAACACACACACTCGAACACATCACACACGCACGCACGCACGCACACGCTGAC